>NC_066581.1:43627198-43927198 GCF_024323335.1 Lathyrus oleraceus
CTGATCGATATAATACCTGCACCAATCATCTAAGGATTATGGAACATCTAGAGCAAGAGAACAGAGATTTGAAGGACGAGATTGCGCCTGACTGCCATGATGGAGTCAATCTTCTCCAACTCCTGCAACTCCTCCTCCTCCTCAGAGGACGGTCATATCAGAGGTTGTTTCTTCAATCGTGCCTGCCGCTCATTTTGCGCCTGCCATGGCTGCCGGATTCCCATGGGGAATGCCACCTAACTTTGTACCTGAGGGTTTCGCTCCTACTTTTGCTTCCATATCGACATCTAGCCCGGTCATGTTTGTGCCGCCACCGATTGTTCACACTCTGCCTCGACTTAAGGAAACCATCTATCATTCCGAGCTGTCTGGGGGTCCGGATGTTTATGAGAAGATGGGTGAGATGAAAGACCAATTCCTTGAGCTACGAAAGGAGTTGAAGACCTTAAGGGGAAAAGATTTGTCCGGTAAGAGCGCTGTGAAACTTTGCTTGGTTCCTAATGTTAAAATCCCGATGAAGTTCAAAGTCCCTGACTTTGACAAGCATAATGGGAATACATGTCCACTTAGTCATCTTGTCATGTATGCTAGAAAGATGTCGACACAAACTGATAATGATTAGTTACTAATTCATTATTTTCAAGATAGTCTGACTGGTGCCGCTCTGAGGTGGTACATGGGTTTGGATAGTGCGAGTGTCCGCACATTCAACGATTTGGGTGAAGCATTTGTGAAGCAGTACAAGTATAATGTTGATATGGCACCGGATATGGACCCATTGAGGTCATTGTCTCAGAAGGACAAGAAGACGTTTAAAGAATACGCTCAACGATGGAGAGAGCTTGCCGCTCATATTACCCCTCCTTTAGAAGAAAAGGAGATGACCAAGATTTTTCTCAATACCTTGAGCTCATTTTACTATGAGCGCATGATTGCCATTGCCCCTTGTGATTTTACCGAAATGGTAAACATGGGGATGAGGTTAGAATAAGGTGTCCGAGAAGGACGGTTGTCTAAAGAGGAGGTTTCGTCCAGCAAGAAGTACGACAATGGGTTTGCCAGAAAGAAAGAGGGCGAGACTAATGCAGTATCTATTGGGAGGAAGAGGAGGCCTCGTGTTAGAAGAAGTCAACAACCCCATCAACACCATCATTAAGTATCATCTATCATTGTTGTATTTTCAAACAATCAATCAACATCAATTCAACAACAACGTCAACAACAGCCACCGCAAAGAACAAACACCTACAACAACAACAACACCAACAACAACAAAACTTTGAAAGGAAGAAAGTCTCTTTTGACCCAATTCCTATGTCTTATGCTGAATTGTATCCATCGTTGGTTCTCAAGAACCTTTTGCAACCGAGAAATCCTCCGCAGATTCCAGAACCACTTCCATGGTGGTACAAGCCAGAGCTTCACTATGCCTTTCACCAAGGGGCTCCTGGCCATGATATTAAGAAAGATTACCCCATGAAATATGAAGTCCATAAGTTGTTCAAAAGTGGGATGGTATCCTTCGAAGACCGTGCTCCAAATGTCAAAGCAAACCCACTACCTGCTCATGGTAATCCTTCTGTCAACATGGTAGATGGTTGTCCTGGGGAGTTCAAGGTATTTGATGCCCGCTTCATTAGAAGGTCCTTGGTGATGATGCACAAAGATATTTGTATGGTGAGTGAATGTGAGAATGACCATGATGGTTGTGCAATCTGCAGTGTTACCCCCGAGGTTGTGTGGTTATGAAAAGAGACATCCAGAGGTTGATGGATGAAGGTATGATTCAGATGCTCCAGTCCTGTCATGTGGGTAATGATGTGAATGTTATAGTTCCGGTATTCAAGACACCAGAGAGAGTGGTGATTCAATTTGATAGCGGCAGTAATAATAGTGTCAACAATAGATCGGTATCGCCACTGGTAATACGGTTAGCGAGTCCAATCCCGTATGCATCCGATAAGGTTGTCCCGTACCAGTATAATACGACTATGTTAGAGAATGGTCAAAAGGTTTTGTTGCCTACGACCAATTCTGTTGTGAGCATTGATGATGTTACGAAGGTGACCCGTAGTGGTTGTGTTTTTAGGCATGTGTTCCCGAAGAATGTAGAAGATGTGTTTTCCAGTAAAAGTGTTGAAGTGCCTGCAGTTGATCCAACTAGCGCTCCAAAGTGCCAGTCTGGTGAATCCAGCGGTTTGAAGCCTAATGATGATGATGAGGTACTCCGATTAATTAAGAAGAGAAGCATTGCAAAAAGTATTGGAATAAGCGTATGTCGAGCATGATGTTATAGTGGATCAGTTTGATCATATTGTGGCTAACATCACTTCTTGCAACAACTTGAGCTTCTATGATGAGGAACTTCCTAAGGAGGGTAGAAATCACAATTTAGCATTGCATATTTCGATGAACTACAAGGAGGATGCTCTATTGAATGTATTGGTTGATACTGGTTCTTCCTTGAATGTTCTTCCGAAATAAACTCTTTCCAGATTATCATATCAAGGAGCTCCGATGAGATATAATGGTGTGATCGTCAAGGCTTTTGATGGTTCTCGCAAGACCGTGATTGGTGAAGTGGAGCTTCTTGTGAAGATAGGTCCGAGTGATTTCCAAATTACTTTCCAGGTAATGGATATTCACCCGGCCTATATTTGCTTGTTAGGAAGGCCATAGATACATGAGGCAGGAGCCGTTACATCGACTCTACATCAGAAATTGAAGTTTGTCAAGAATGGTAAGCTGGTTATTGTCGGTGGGGAGAAGGATTTATTGGTAAGCCACCTGTCGTCTTTCTCTTATGTAGAAGCTGAGGATGAGGTTGGAAATCCGTTCCAAGCTCTATCTATTGCTGAGGAAAAGAGAGTTGGGGCACCAATGTCCTCCTTCAAATACGCTCAGAATATTGTTGAAGACGGTATTTTTGATCAGTGGGCAAAAATGATAAAGGTCACAAGAGAACAAGAGCAGAGCCAGTTTGGGATTCCAACAAGGTTCATCTGAATTTAGAGTTGAAGATGTGCAACCCAGTTTCCGTAGCGGAGGGTTCATTCATGGTAATGAACAACACTTAGCTGTCGTGATCGAGGGTGATGAAGATGAAGATTGCACCAATTTTGTGACGCATGGAAAAGCTTGCAATAATTGGACTGTTGTTGATGTTCCTGTTATTATGCATTGATTTAAGTAATTGATTTTATTGTTTTTGAAAATTCTTTTCCTCTGCCTAAGGGAGAAGTAAACATTGTTTGGCATTTCAAAATTGATCATTAATAAAATTCAATTCTATTCATCCACGTTTATGATGTTTTATTTTTACTTTTTGCTTTTTATGGAAATGGTAATGACAAAAAACATGAATTAATAAATATAATTGTCCATCTGCATAATATTTGGTCACCAAATCACTTCTTTAAAATCAAAATATCAAATCATTATGCAGGTTGGTTTCTAAAACCATTCAATACAATGATCTTACTCCTTCGCCAAATTTTGAATTCCCAGTGTTTGAGGCCGAGGAAGGAAGTGATGAAGAAGTATCTGATGAATCGTCTCGTCTACTTGAGCACGAGGAAAAAGCCATTCAGCCATTCGAAGAGCAGATTGAGTTAGTCAACTTGGGTTCTAAGGATGATGTGAAGGCAGTCAAGATTGGGTCTCGGTTGTGCCCAGAGGTTAAGAAGGGGTTGATTAATCTTCTCTGAGAGTATTCAGATGTGTTTGCCTGGTCCATCAAGACATGCCTGGTTTAGATTCTGAGATTGTGGATCATATACTGTCGTTGAATCCAGAATGTCCGCCAGTCAAGCTGAAATTGAGGAGGACTCATCCTGATATGGCAGTGAAGATCAAAGAGGAAGTGCATAAGCAGATTGATGCTTGTTTCCTTGTCACCGCTGAGTATCCGTAATGGGTGGCCAATATTGTGCTTGTTCAGAAGAAGGATGGAAAAGTTTGTATGTGTATTGATTATATAGATTTGAATAAAGCCAGTCTAAAAGATGATTTTCGTCTGCCACACATTGACATGTTGGTAGACAATACGGCTAAATTCAAAGTCTTTTCATTTATGGACGGATTTTCCGGATATAATCAAATCAAGATGGCACCCGAGGATATGGAGAAGACCATATTCATTACACCCTAGGGAACATTCTGTTATAGAGTGATGCCTTTCGGTCTAAAGAATGCCGGTGCAACTTATCAGAGAGCAATGACTACTCTTTTTCATGATATGATGCATAAAGAGATTGAAGTCTATATTGATGATATGATTGCTAAATATATTGATGAAGAGGAACATGTTAAGCATTTGTTGAAGCTATTCCAGAATTTGAGGAAGTACAAACTCCGCTTGAATCCCAATAAGTGTACATTCGGTGTTCGTTCTGGTAAGTTGTTGGGCTTTATTGTCAGCGAGAAGGGTATTGAAGTTGATCCTGCCAAGATAAAAGCAATACGAGAGATGCCTGTGTCCAAAATTGAGAAGCAGTCAGAGGTTTTTGTAAGACCCTAATTTTGACCCTAAGATCCCTCATGCTATCTCATCATATGCATTAGCATTGGGATCATACCTTGGCATCCTCCTTACCCCTCATCCATTAGGGTTTATATTGGGAGAGATCTCCAAGCACCATGTGATTGTATTATACTTTGTACTTTATCATCTTTACTAACTAAAATACCAAAAATATGTCTTTGCATTTGTCTAACTCTTTTGTAGGTAGGGCACATGATCACCTTTGATCTATCAAGTTCACATCTAGGGTTTAAGACCCTCATTGCTAAGAGCTCAACCAAGAAATGATCCACAATGGCTCTAGGCATCATATGTAAGTCCCTATGATCTTTACATGTTATTTTGATCAAGAATTCTTCAAGAGTTTGGAATTGGTTTGCCTTGGAAACCCTAGTTCATCTGGGTATCTTGTGTATCTTCTTCACCAAGCTTCTTCAACAATTGATCAAATATTTCAAGGTACACCTCAAATTTCATCATCTTATGCATATATGATCTCCCATGAGTCCCAAAAGTCAAGATAATTGCAAGTTAGCAAGTTGGTTGATGGTGGTTGACCAGAGGAATTCATCTGATCAAAACTAGGGTCCCCTAGACCCTATCTCCTAAAATATTTATCATATGAAAATTATTACAAAAAGTTACTTTAAATGATAATCCAAACAACTTTCATGTTGAGGTCTAGATCTATTTTTTCTTGGAAAGTCATTGTTTATGGTGAAAGATTATATGTCATTTTGTCTAAACCCTAATTTGGAGGTCAACTTCCCAAGTCCATAACTTGCTCAATTTTTATGAGATGAAATATTTCCAGGTTTCACAATCAAATTCAAGGTGTATACTTCAACTTTTATGTTTGTAGGAAGAGCTAATTCAACTTTTATGAGCATGTGATATGAGGATACATTATAAGCCATTTTGGACCAATACCATTGAACAAGTGATTTTCCTCAACTTCAAAAATGCTTAACGCATTCATCTAAAATCCAAATGAGGTCAAATTTGTGACCATTTTGAATTTATTTGAAAGAGATACAACTTTTATGAAACACTTTTCTCATTTGAAGCTCACATAAAAAGTTAGCCAATGTGGAATAAGTGAACATATGACTTGACACTTAGAAAAAGTTTTGACATGCTAAAATTTCCAAACTTCCACCTCAAAATTCATCATGATACAAGCTTCAAATGGAAAATTGTTCAACATAAGAGTTGTTCCTCTTGATCTAATCTTTTCAAAGAGTATAATTTCATCCATTTTGGACAAGTTTTGAGTGGTATACGCATGGCTTGAACATGGCATCATCATTTGGCAAGATCAAAACTTCAAACAACTGTACACATTTGCCTTGCATTCCAAGTTGCACTCAGACTCATTTACACTTGATTATGGACCTAAATGAGTGACTTCATGGACCTGTATCCTCCCATGCAAGCATGCATCATCCATTACCAAATTTGGAAGTTGAAATTGAAGGTGCAAATAACATGATCTGCAACTATAAATAGAGACCTCTAGCATCAGAATTAAGGACCCTTTTGCGCCAACTTTGCTCCAATACCTTAAACCCTTCAATTTGAAAGGAGAAACCTGAGAATTTTCTTTGAAAATTGAGTTTGAGTCATACTGTTTTGAGATTCAAAACTCCAGGGATCTAAGGCCTTTGTTTTATTTTAATCTACTTCTGTAAGCTTCGTGAGTGGGATCAAGCAAGAATCAAAGCAAGAGCAATCGGATTCTGCACAACATTGAAGGTATTTTCTAGATTTTTTCTTCTCTTCGATTCTCTATCAATTCTCTTAGATCCTTGGTTGTCTGAAGTCCTACCAATGTGTCATACCCCAATTTTGTCTGGTCCTTGGTAACATCAAGTCTTTAATGATACTTTCATCTGTTAAGATCCTTAAGAAAATATCTACTGCATTTGTTTTCACTAAAGCATGGGATGGTATATGCATTTTTGTTTAACAAGGCCCATTTTGGTTTATCCATGAGATCTCTTTATTTCAAAAGGCCCATTCACGTAGACATGTCCATGATTAATGTTGCAAAGTGTGGTTTGAATCTTTTTACGACACTGATCCAAAAGTCCATTTGATTATCAGTAAGTATTAAGAGACATGATTATTTTTATGATCACTTGTCATTAAACCCATTTGCACATTTCAAACAAATCCCAAATCTCTAAACCGTTCATAAAAAAATCTTAAACTAAACTTGCATCTTTTCTAAGTATGACTATGTTTGGTTTATATCAAGATACCACATATATGAGTATTGGATTGATTTTTAGGATCAAGGTTTGAAATTGCAACATTTTTTGTGGCATGTTTTATTCTAGACCTTTTGGCACATTTTATTTTGGTTAATATTAATGTGTTAAAGTTAACCAAGTTGAAAATCCATTAAATTACATTTTTTGGCCCAACCCATTTTTTGTTTGAGATATAGTTTAAAGTTTTCTTTTGATTAATACAATTAAATTGTTAAGACAAAATTTAAAATTTAAAAAAAAAAGAGACTAATTGTATAAATAATATTCCAAATAATACTCCAAACAATATTCCAAATAATAGCCCAAATACACTTTAATAATTCAATTCTTTCCAAGTCCAACAAGTTACAATGGCCATTAGACTTTTAATTCAATAAGTTACAAATAGCCCAAATACATTTTGTCTTTAAAAATTTAATTAAACTAAATAATGATATTTTAACTAAGTGAAAATTTGCTGCAAATGGAAACAGGTTCCTTGACTTGGGCGCGCCTCCAACTTACTGTCTTACATCCACTTTTCCATTTCATCAAAGTCTCTTCAAACTTGTAATTTGCAGAGAAGAAAAATAGCTTATTTAAAAAGCACTTTTCAAAAGCACTTAGAGAACTGAAAAACAACTAAAAAATTACTCAGATTAAAGCTTTACCCAGAAGATTAACCTAAACATCCAAAAAGCATGTCAAAATTGGTCTAAAACAAGAACAAATCAAATCCCACATAATCTGGGATGAGAAAATCGAAAAAAGGAAGGAGTTTTTCTTTAAGACTTAGCAATATTTCATAAACGTTCATGGATGAGAAACAAGAACAGCAACAACACAGTAAAGATATTTTTTCTAAAAAAACCTAAAACACACATCAAGAACAACACATCAATTTCTCTCCAAACCCTAAACCAGAACACAACAGCACCACATAAGAACACAACAGCAAGAACGACATAGCATTCTTCTAAAAAAACCCTAAAAAACAAAAACAGAAATAAGGAAGAAGTTGTTTACCTGAGCTCGCCGGAGGTGCGCCCTTCAGACTAATTCCGAGGTAGTATACTCCTCTCTCTTTTATCTCTTCTTTTCTTTCCTCCACTTCACCTTTGTAGTCACCTTGCAGACTTGAGAGGAATCCATGTTTAATTGGGGGAGACCTTCACTAATTTTTATTCGATTTTGGTCTTAGGGTTTTAGTTAGACGTCCCCGATCCGGACGATTAGGGATAGTGGTGAAGAATCTGAGTTCAGATTCAAACTCAGGAGAGTATTTTAATGGGGAAGGTGGAATTTTTGTTTGTTCGCCGGAGTAGAGGGGCGGCGCCACCGTGGACAGCCGCCTGCCACCTTCTTCTCCGGAAGATAGGTCAAAGAGAGAGAGAGAGTGTATAATTGCAGAGTGTTTTTAGGGTTAGCAAGTGTAGAGAGAGAATGAAACCTGGAAAGTGATGTTTCGTTTCTTCTGTTTCTGTTTTAACATAGCCAAGGGGAATGTGATAAGTAGTGGTGACAAGTGTCACCAACCCTGGACACTTGCCACCGTCCTAATAATGAACCCCCAAGGTCAACAATGTTGACCGGACCCTTTCATGGGCTGTGTGCAATTTTGGCCCATTTTACTCATTTGTTTGTTGTGTTTTTATCTTCACTATCCATACCCCCATACGATTGGGTTGTCCTTTTTAGGCCCATACTGATTGTTTTAGAATGTTAATTAGAAAATATTTTAGAATTTAATTAGATTTCTTTTTTTTTTGAAATGATTGTAGATTAATTAGAATTATAAGGTGATTTAGAATTGTTTTAGAATTTTAATTTAATTTAGAATGATTCTAGAATTTAATCTTTGTTAATATTTTAGAAATTAATTAGATTTCTTTTTTTAGAAATGATTGTAGATTAATTAGAATTATAAGGTGATTTAGAATTATTTTAGAATTTTAATTTAATTTTCAATGATTTTAGAATTTAATCTTTGTTAATATTTTAGAAATTAATTAGATTTCTTTTTTTAGAAATGATTGTAGATTAATTAGAATTATAAGGTGATTTAGAATTGTTTTAGAATTTTAATTTAATTTAGAATGATTTTAGAATTTAATCTTTGTTAATATTTTAGAAATTAATTAGATTTCTTTTTTTAGAAATGATTGTAGATTAATTAGAATTATAAGGTGATTTAGAATTGTTTTAGAATTTTAATTTAATTTAGAATGATTTTAGAATTTAATCTTTGTTAATATTTTAGAAATTAATTAGATTTCTTTTTTTAGAAATGATTGTAGATTAATTAGAATTATAAGGTGATTTAGAATTGTTTTAGAATTTTAATTTAATTTAGAATGATTTTAGACTTTAATCTTTGTTAATATTTTAAAATTAATATTTTGGATAATAGTTTAGAATTGAGATTTTCGATTGTTTAATATTATTTTGAGTTTTAATTTAATGATACTTTTGTTAGTTGTTTAAACTTTAGTTATTTGTTTTAGATTTAATATTTTATTGCAATTCTCTTGTTATTTCATGTTGATTTCAATTAACACCTAACATTTAACGATTAACTCTAATTTTTAATTTCCGCAATTAACATCTAACTCTTTTAAATTCCGCTTCTAACATTTATTTATTTTTATATTTACTTTACTTCGCTTTATGCTATATCATTGTACATTCTGCATCTCATCTTAAAATGAACCTAAAAATGATAAAGACTTAAAAAATACAAAAAGATTATAATTCACATGCCATCAATTGAAACCAATTTTTAAAAACAAATAGAACTTCTCGATTCAAAGTCGAACCCATTTTAAATGCCTTTGTAAGTCGATCGCTTGAAAAAGCATCGCCATCAACCTCACATGGCTTACTCTTGGGCCTTCTTACAATGAGACCTATTCGATTTTAATTAATCGATTAGATGGACTATTCACTAAATAAATTCATTTCATTTACAAGAATGCAATTTTTAAAAACCTCGATCCGACATCGAAAGTTAAATTAAAATACTTAATCACATCTAAACGACACTTCATTTGAAAATGAAAAGGGGGATGGTTTTGAGTTTTCAACTCCTCTCCTCGATTATTTGAATACGAGTTTTCTTACTCGGTTAGTCAAATGGTCGTCATTTCTAATCCATTTAAACATAAGCAAGTCAAACCCTTTTATAACAAGAAACCAAAAGGGAGATAACTCTGAGTCTTCAATTTTTTCTCCATGACTATTTGAATACAAGTTCTCTTACTTGGTTAGTAAAATAATATCGTTCCTCTACAAACTTCCAAACCCGATTAAATCAAATTATTTTCATAATAAGCTAAATGAAAAGGGAGATGACTTTGAGTCTTCAACTTCTCTCCTCAATTATTTGAATACGAGTTCTCTTACTCGGTCAGTCGAACAATTGTCATTTTTTACAAACATACAACTTAATCAAATCATTTTCATAACAAATTGTACGAAAAGGGAGATGGTCTTGAGTTTTCAATTCCTCTTCTCAAATGTGTAGTACCCCAAAATTTACCCTTCATTTTTCTTGGAAGCATGGGATTATGTTTCACACTTCATTAGCATCATACTAGGTCATACTCATTGCATACTGCATTAGTGACATGGAAATCAGATTTGGATTGATCACTCCTTAACAAAAGGAGCCCACACAAAGCAAGATTGAGGATTGGACTACATTCTCTAAGTATACAAGTCTCAAGGATCTCAGGGGGCTCCAGGTATCTTATTATGGTCCTCAGTTCATCAGTGAAGGATCCAGAGCTATCCGAGTGTTCATCTGAATTTAATCAGGAGATTAGGGTTTCATGGATACTTGCAACATGCAATGTTTGGTTGGAAGTAGAGGGTCTCATCCATGTCATGATTAGATAGGAATCTTGGCCTAGGAAGATTCACAATTATCTCAGAAAGATCCATTGGCAAGCAGTGCAATCAATTCCTGATCAATTTTGCCCTAAACTAGGGTTTGGTATAAAATCAATTTATTTCTGATTCTTTGGGTGAAACTCTTTTACAGGGCCCTCCATATGTCCACAAGGGTCTACATACAAAAAATCAGCTTTTTATTTGAGCCAGGGGTGCTTTAATTGATCATTGAAATCGGGAATCAGATAGTTTGGGAAAAGTCAATTGTGGAGCCAGAAAAGTCAACTCCTGACATTTTGAGAGTGGAATCTCAAAATTCATGCCTAAGGGAGCCTACATATGAAATTTGATCAAGGTTGGATCATGGATTCATCATTTAATCAGGAATTGGAAAAGTTACTTAATTTGTAAATGGTTGACTTTCCATTTATGGCAAGTTTTCATGATTGTTGCACTCACTTTAAGCCCATTTTCCATCAATATAAAAGCTCCATTTGAAAATTTATCCAACATGTAAGTTGTTCCTCTTGTTCCAAGCTTTCTAGATATATAAAGTTTGTTCCATTTGGATCAAAATTGAGAAAGTTATGCCTAGTCAAAGTGAGACATGTTTTTAGGACACTTAGAAAATTTTCTAAGTCCAAAGATCTTCAAAGTTTGTCAAGACTTCTTGGCCAGTTTTCTTGCATTTCAAGGAATCATTTGAAAATGTTTTCTTCACAACAATTATACCTTGCCATGTCCTCTTTCACCACCTTTTGTAATCATCTCATTTGAATCCATGGTTTGAAAGATACATTCACCTAAAGTGGGCATCATGACCTGATTTTCTAGGCAGATTTTAGGCCAAACTGGCCCAATAGTTTTGCAATAGCGAAACCTGAACTTGAGGGCCATTTTTCACATTCTTCCATTCATCATTTCAACTTGTGATCAACATGAAAGATGCTAAGCTCCATGATATCTTGCTACTGTTTGCATTATTTCTCCAATTGGTAGCTTGCTCATCAAGTTACATGGCCATAAAGTCACCACCTTGGAATGGATTTCTTGCTTGCCAAGCCATGCACAAACCAGCCCACGTTTTTACCTCATTTGGCCATGCATTGGATATCCATTCACTTCAGTTTGGCCCAAAATAACACAAACCTAATACACCTCACTTTACATTATGTTGCTTATGGATAAAACATGGATGTCAAGGCCCACTAGAACATTTGTTTCACCATATTTAAAAGCATGAAACCCTAAACCTAAAAGGCATTGAAATTTTGTGGCAAGAGCATCACAAGTCAGCAAGTTGAAGCCTTGAAATACCAAGAAGGAAGCACCATTCCACTTCTATTTTTCACTAGGTAATCATCTCTTCCATGACCATATTTTGATATATCTATTCTTGCTTACCATGCTTATGTTTGTTTCATAATTACCATGCTAGTCATCACATGCTTGTGTTCTTGTTATTAATTTATGCATGCTTAATTTTTTGCCTTTTCCGTGTCCATGTTGACCTCTTGTGGTCAACTTTTCTCCATGATTAAGCCATTATTTTTACTAAAACAAGTTACCATGATGATCTACACATTTTGTACTTGAACTTTGGTTTTTATTTCATGGCATTTGGTGCTTTATAGTGGTAGTATTATTGGGTGGAAAATTGAAAAAATCACTGCATGCTATCGTGTTTCTTGTGCATGGCATTAGGGTTCCAAGTTTTATGGAAGAAGATGATTACGAACCGTTAGATCCATCATGCATCTTCTAATCGTGGCCACCCATGCTTTTTTGTCCTGTAGTGTTTTAAGTGACCTTGCCCTATTGATAAATGTTGACATGTTTTATTTTATTAAAATGTTATTTTGGTCTGTCACGCCCTGAATATTGTTTTGGATTGGGCCTTTGCGCCACTTACTTGCCACACCTCCCTTTCAGGGCCCATCACCATTAATCCATCCTCTTTTATTTCCTTATTTTAATTTCAATTTATTTTATGTTTAGATTTTAATTATTTTAAAATATTTTCTTTATTCATAAAAATTCCAAAAAATATTTTCCATATTTCTTAATGTCTTATTTAATTTTATTTAATTTTTATTTTCGTATTTATTTAATATTAGTATTTTATTTTAATTATTTATTCCAAGTGGTCCATTTTAACACACTTTTTTCTTGATTTTATTTTCATAACTTAAAATTCTTTTTAGCTTTTTATTTTTGGGATAAAGGTTGACCAATGTCCCATGGTCAACCTGACCTTTTCTTGGAATTTTATTTCCCATTTTCAATTTATTTTGGATTTATTTTTTACCTAGTTTGGTTGGTTGACTTTTGGTTTGACCTCTGTTTTATTTCAATTAATTTATGAACCAATTTTCATTATTTTTAAAATATTTTTGGGGGATGATGATGTCCTGACCCCACTTTATTTAGTTTAATTTTTCATAATTTTCTTGATTAATTTGCTATTTATTCCATAATTTTTAAGTTGACTTGACTTTTTAGTTGACTTTTCTATGATTGATGTTTGACTTAGGGATTGCTTATGGCAATTGAAGAGATCTTTTGATCCTACCTTGTTCATCTCATATGCCATGTATTAGAGGCCTTATATCTTGATTTTATTTGATCCTCACCTCATTTCCTAATTAAATTATTCAGTGAACCCTTTTGTGCATTTCTTTTCATTTGTTTGATTCATCTATTAGCTGTTATGCTTGTTTCTTTCAACCATGCTTCTATTGTTTGATTGTTTAACATGTCCATACTTCCCATGCATTGTTTAATGCTCCATTATTTAATTCTTTGATTCTTTGACTTGATTATACATTTGTTTACTTATCTGATTTGATTAACTATTGCCTACCTGTATGATGTATGGGGCATATATTCTTATTGTTTGAATGCCATGAACAATCCCCATTCATAAAAAATGTACCCCTCTCCCATAAAGTGTATAATATTTATTCTTCCATTCTTTATTTATCTGTTAATACAAGAATTAAAACGAACATCCGATAATCATTTCAAAACAAGATCAGAAGCTCGATCCAACGTCGAGTAATCATTTTCAAAACTTAACAGAACCAGCATGTATTCATCCATCCTTTTGTAAGTCGATTGCTCCATGAATCTCCATATACCTGTAAGTCGATTGCTTCATGCATTGCCATCTACCCTTTACCCGTGGCTCCTCTCCTTGCTCCATCCGTCGACTCTCGTTCCGTTTAGGTAGCACCCATCAGGTAGAACCCTTTGTATGATAACATAGATAGAATTCCCTTATTCTTTGCATGCTAACATTAGGTAGATGTTCCCCTTTGTAAATCCTAACACATAGGTCCATATTGCATGACAACTCTAGGGCAGAGCTTCCCCACTTTTTAGACCTTCCGTGCGTCTCCGATCTTGTGGCATGTCAATCCATTCTATTGCAAAGAGGTAACTGCCTAAGACTCGATTCAGCAAGCTGCGACACCTACTGCTAGGACGTTGAACACATTGTCCACCTGTCCTTTGACACAAATGGTGTCCTCTTTTGTAAGTCCATGTTCAGATGGCAATCCTTAACCCCTAGTTAGTCGAACTACGACAAATCTGATTCTCATGTTCATATGAGATACGTAGGCACGAGACGCGATGTCTTGCCGAGTTTGACTGACAACTAACAACTAATCCTCGCTTTCTTTCGCCCCTATTGCGATTCTTTTCTCTCGCCCTCGTTACGATCGAGACTTTCCCCTTCTCTTGCCCTAGTTGCAATCGAGACCCTTGTTCCCATAGTTAGCTGAACTACGTTTTGCTCTGATTCTCATTCCATATAAGATACGTAGGCATAGGACGCGATGTCTTATCGAGCACACTTCTCTTTAACCCATAGATAGTCGAGCTATGAAGACTCTGATTCTCATACTCAGATGAGATACGTATGTAGTGGATGCGATATCCGTGTGAGTCATTTTCATTTTCTTTTAACTTTCCTTTTAGTAAATAGTACCTTAGATATACCTACACCCTTTAGACTAGAACAACAAGAGTGGATCCCGTAGAGTACTACGGATGCTTAGGGGTGCTAATACCTTCCCTTCGCATAATCGACTCCCGAACCCAAGATTTGGTTGCGAGACCTTGTCTTTTCCTTTTTCTTCAGGTTTTCCTCGATCGTTTCCTTTCCCTCCTTTGGGATAAATAACGAACGGTGGCGACTCTTCTGTTTCTTTTCCATCGCCGGTTGTTTTTTTTTCGCATCCAGTTGCGACAGCTGGTGACTCTGTTGGGGACCCGGTTTCCCTATGTGAGTCCCTCCTAGCTTTTGAGTTTTCTTGTTTGTTGGGTGTTTATTCTTTTGTACAGTTATTTACTTTCAACATTTATCTGCTTTATCTTATTGCATTGTGTACATATGATTGTTGTATCTGTTGGATCTGTGGGGTTGGTTGTTTGTTGGGATGGGTTGTTCTATGAGAAATAAGCCCACTACCCAGGCTTGAGCGTACACACAGGTTTTTAGAGTGGATAGTCATGAGGCTTGCGTAGCATGTTGCTACATTAAGTCGTTCATGAAGACCCACACCCAGACGAGGTTTCTTTTAGATATATTCTGTCCTACAGGTGTTCCATAACGACAGGATGTTCCTTTAGAAATCGTCGACTCTGGTGACCATTTCCCGAGGACTCAGTCGAGGCCTCTCCTCCGAGACGCGGTTATGTTAGCTCTGGTGGGCGCATTCTCGCTGCTCAATCCGAGGACCCCGAGGCTGGGAACTAGCTTTTAGGATTTCCGGTTGAGGGGAGTCAGTGGAGGTCTTTTGTCTCGTAATAATGCCAAACCTTCAGTGGTAAACGTATTATTCGACTAAAGGGCTAGAAGCTGACAAACTTCTATTTTTAGAACCTACCAGCGAGGGGCGGGCTAAATTCAGGAAACCTTAACCTTCAACCAACCCGGTTTTCTGGTATTCTTGTTGGAGCAGAACTTTGATCTCTTATATGTTCCTCAGTGGTTTTCTCTTCAGACGGTGCAACCTGACAGTTGTTCAAGCAGATACAGCAATCCTGATTCCCATGTCACTGCATTGCATCACATCATTTCGCATTCATATCATTTAAGACATGCTTATCTATTTCTAGGGGCTTATATCTTCTTCTTGATTCTAGTCGGGGTTTTCTGGTTCTCCTAATGGCTCGATCTTCTTACACCGTCTATCTATTGAGAGACTGGAATCAAGGGGTAGAATACCCTTTGGAATTGATAAATATGTCATTGCATTTGCATATTCATTAGCATGTCTTGCATAACAGGTACCGCCGCAGTGTTCTCAGTTTGTTTGGTATTCCACTAGCAGGATAGCTGACTCAGGCATTCACCGATACGGTACCCGAAGAAATCAACAAAGAGCAATGGAAGGTCTACAAGCAAAGCTCGCTGAGATGAGGATTCGCATGAATCAGTTCATGGAAGTGGTCCAAGGAGTGGCTCAGGGACAGCAGGAGCTTAGATTGTTGGTACAGAGGGATCCCCCTACTACTCAACCGGAGGTTGTGGCTGATCCTCCAGCTGGAGAGGCTAATGGACCCAATGGACCAGGGCCTATCCCGACACCACATGTCAACCTTGATTAACAACCCATCCATGATGATCAGGAGGATCAGTTCCCCCTACTTCAGGAGGACTTTGGCATGGGCCATGGTATGGACCCTATGTTCCGGAGACTGGAAGAGAGGTTGAAAGTTGTGGAATGGCAGAATGCTCTTGGTGTGGATGTTGCTTACTTGGGGCTGGTCCCAGGTGTGAGAGTTCCACCAAAATTCATAGTCCCTGTTTTTGATAAGTACAATGGCAACTCTTGCCCAAAGACTCACGTACAAGCTTACTTCCGTAAGATGATTGCGTTTTCTGATGATGAGAAGCTGCTCATGTACTTCTTCCAGGACAGCCTAGCTAGGGCATCTTTGGAGTGGTATATGAGGCTAGACAGAGCCCATATTCGCTGTTGGAGAGACTTGGCTGAGGCCTTTGTGAAGCAATATCAGTACAACACAGACATGGCACCTGATAGGACTCAACTCCAGAATCGGTCTCTCAAGAGCAACAAGTGCTTCAAGGAGTATGCTCAACGCTGGAGAGAGATGGCTTCCCGTGTTCAGCCTCCGATGTTGGAAAAAGAGATGGCCAACATGTTTATGAACACACTTCCTGTATATTATTTGGAGCGTCTGGTGGGTTACAACGCCTTAAATTTTGCTGATGTGGTCTCTACCGGTGAGAGGGTGGAGAACTACTTGAAGATGTGTAAGATCCAAAATGGGGTTGGATCATCTTCGGGGTCAAAGAAGTCGTTCTTAGGAGGACAGAAGAGGAGAGAAGGAGATGCAAATTTTGTGTCTTCTTATCAGAGCAGAGGTAACCGAAGGAGCAGTTTTCAGAATTACCATCAGCAACCCTATGTTGCAGCTGTGACCATTCCGGCTGCAGCACTAGTGCAACAACAACAACCACAACGTCAATAAAATCAATACCAACAACAACAGGGTAACAGACCTTCTTATCAACAGAGACAGAGGATGATGGATAGGCGTTTCGACACTCTTTCGATGTTGTACGCCCAATTGCTTCCCAACCTTCAGCAGTTGCAACTTGTGCAGTTACGCACTTTGGCTCCTCCCGTTGGTAGGCTTCCAGTGGGTTATGATGCCAATGCTAGGTGTAATTTCTACTCTAGGGCACCTGGCCACACTATTGAGAACTGCAAAGCTTTTAAGCACGTAGTTCAGGACCTCATTGATTCAAAGGCCATTAACTTTGCGCCGACTCCTAATGTTGTCAATAATCCTATGTCGCAGCATGGTAGAGCAAATGTTAACATGGTGGAAGGAGAAGTCAAATTAGTCAAGGAGGTGTTGAAGCTGAAGACTCCATTGTTAGAAATCAAAGAATACTTGCTAAAGGCAAATGTTTTCCCCGGCTGTGGGAACGGTTGTTTGGGTTGTGTTGCATAGAGTGGGGGTTGTGTGAAGCTGCAACAGGGTATCCAGGCCTTGCTTGACGATGGTATCCTCCAAGCTGAAGACTTATCTGCCCAAAGGTCTATTGAAGGGGTTGTTGAAGGGTTTGTTGAGAATGCAGATGTTGATCCTCTCTTTCCTGAAGATGCTGAAGAATTTACAAATGTTGTTCCTGCTAATTTTGTAATTCCCGATGATGAAAAATAATTTTTCTGATGTTGTTGATGATATTCCAAACATTATGGTTGATTCTAATGTAATTGATGAACTTGATTCTGATGTATCGGAAATTTGTTTTTCAATAAATGAGATTTCTGAGTATGACTGTGATGTTGCCACTATCATAATTTTCTACCCGACCGCTCAGATCAGTGTGCCAGAAGCGCAACCGGTGCCACCAGTGCGACCGCATCAATCCACTATGACCATCACGACCCCTGGTCCTTTACCTTTCACCAGCGAAAAGGCCATTCCTTGGCATTACGGGGGGAGTGTATACACACATGATCATGGAGTGGAGCAGCCACTGAAAGTAGAAGAGGTGCAAGATCAGAAGTCTGAACTTGGAGTTGAAATAAAAGATCCCGCAGTGGACAATGTTGGTGGAATTGGGCGATTCACCAGAAGTGGTAGACTATTCTCACCACCAGTTACCCAACCTGATAGTGTTAACGCTGCGGCGAAGGCCAAGGGCAAGCAAGTTGTGAATGATGGTACCTCTGCACCACAGGCTGGCTCTGAGTCTGCTTTTGCGAAAGAAGTGGACGAGCTCTTGAGAATTATAAAGAAAAGCGACTACAAGGTTGTAGCGGGGTATTCGTTACCATTAGAGATATTGACTAAATCCAAGGTAAACCATACAATTCGAGTCGCCACCACACTTCTATTTATCCAAAGGAATGGTTAAAAAGCGAACAAAAACCTAAAAGTTTTATCGAATCAAAAACTAGTAAAAATGTCAGAGATCTGGGTAAGGGGGTTGGTTATGCAATGGGAAGGTTTTAAGCACCCAAAACATCCTAGGTACTCCTAGGGAGCCCTTTTCATAAGTGTTGTTCTAGTCTAAAGGGTGTAGGTATATCTAAAGTACTATTTACTAAAGGGAAGGTTAAAAGAAAATGACTCGCAAGGATGTCGCATCCACTGCCTACGTATCTCATCTGAGTATGAGAATCAGAGTCTTCGTAGCTCAGCTACCTATGGGTTAAAGAGAAGTATGCTCGGTAAGACGTCGCGTCTTATGCCTACGTATCTCATCTGGAATGAGAATCAGAGCAAAACGCAGTTCAACTAACTAGGGGTTAAGGATTTCCATCTGAACATGGACTTACAAAAGAGGACACCAACTGTGTCAAAGGAGGGTGGGAAGTGTGTTCAACGTCCTAGCAGTAGGTGTCGCAGCTCGCTGAATCGAGTCTTATGCAGTTACCTCTTTGCAATAGAACAGACTGACATGCCACAAGATCGGAGACGCACAGAAGGTCTAAAAGTGGGGAGGATCTGCTCTAGAGTTGTCATGCAATATGGACCTATGTGTTAGGATTTACAAAGGGGAACATCTACCTAATGTTAGCATGGAAAGAATAGGGGAATTCTACCTATGTTATCATACAAAGCGTTCTACCTAATGGGTGCTACCTAAACGGAACAAGAGTCGACGGATGGAGCGCGGAGAGGAGTTACGGATAAGGGTAGATGGCGATGCTGGAGGCAATAGACTTACAGGTAGATGGCGATTCCTAAGGCAATCGACTTACAAGAGGATGGATGAATGTGTGCTGGTTCTGTTAAGTTTTGAAAATGATTACTCGATGTTGGATCGAGCTTTTGATCTTATTTTGAAATGGTTATCGGATGTTCGTTTTAATTCTTGTGTTAACAGGTGACTAAAGAAATAAAGAAATAAATATTATACACTTTATGGGAGACGGGTACATTTGTTATGAATGGGGATTGTTCATGGCAAACAAACAATAAGAATATACGCCTCATACATCATACAAGTAGGCAACAGTTATCAATCAGATCGGATAAATAAACAATATATAATCAAACCAAAGAATTAAATAATGGAGTATTTAAACAATGCATGGGAGTATGAACATGTTAAATAATCAAGCAATAGAAAGCATGAATGAGAGAAACAAGTATAAAAGATAACAGATGAATCAAACATATGAGAATATGCACACGAAGGGTCCACTGAATAATTTAATCAGGAAATGAGGTAAGGACCAAAAAAAATCAAGGTAAAATGCCTCTAATACATGGCATACAAGATGAACGAGGGAGGATCAAAAGATCTCTTCAATTGCCATAAGCAATCCCTAAGTCAAACATCGATCATAAAGAAGTCAACTGAAAACTCAAGTCAACTTAAAAAATAACAAATAAATAGCAAATTAATCAAGAAAACTATGAAAAATTAAACTACATAAGGTGGGGTCAGGACATCATCATCCCCCAAAAAGATTTTTAAAATAATGAAAATTGGCACATGAATTAATTAAAACAAAACATAGGTCAAACCAAAAGTCAATTAATAAGACTAGGTTAGAAATAAATCAAGAATAAATAGTAAATTAATCAAGAAAATTATGAAAAATTAAACTAAATAAGGTGTGGTCAGGACATAATCATCCCCCAAAAAGATTTTAAAAATAATGAAAATTGGCACGTGAATTAACTAAAATAAAACAGAAGTCAAATTAAAAGTCAACCAACCAAACTAGGTCAAAAATAAATCCAAAATAAATTGAAAATGTGAAATAAAATTCCAAGAAAAGTTCAGGTTGACCATGAGAAATTGGTCAACCTTCATCCCAAAAATCAAATGCTAACAATAATTTTAAGTCATAAAAATAAAATCAATAAAAAAAAGTGTGTTAAAATGGACCATTTAGAATAAATAATTAAAATAAAATATTAATATTAAAAATATACGAAAATAAAAATTATATAAAATTAAATAAAACATTAAGAAAAGTGAAAAATATTTTTGGGTAATTTTATGGACGAAGAAAATATTTTAAATAAGAAAAAGAAATATGAAAATGGAAGGATTAATGGTGATGAACATGGTAAGCAAGCGTAGATATATCAAAACATGGCCATGGAAGAGATGATTACCTAATGGAAAATAGAAGTGGAATAGAATCTGATATGTGATGAAGCTTTGCCTCCTTGCCACGAAATTCCAATGTTCCTCTAGGGTTAGGGTATCAGCTTCTTAAATAGGGTGGATTAGGTGTTCTCATGGGCTTTTTACTAAGTGATTTATCCATAAGAATAAAAGTGTGAAGTGAGGTGTAAAATGTTGTTATTTTGGGCCAAACTTAAGTGAATGGATGTCCAATGCATGGCCAAAAGAGGTAAAAAAACGTGACTGGTTTGTGCAGTATGCTTAGAAAATCTAATTGGGCCAGCCAGGCCCAAAATCTGCCTAGAAAATTAAGTCATGGTGCCCACCTTAAATGAATGTATCTCTCAAACCATGGACCCAAATGAGATGATTCCAAAAGGATGTGAAAGAGGACATGGCAAGGTACAATTATTGTGAAGAAATAACCATGGCATGAATACCGCTCATCAATCTGAATACTGGAAATGACTTCGATCTGAGCATCGGATGATACTTGATTATCAAACATCGGTCTGAACACCGGGAAACTGGCCTGAATGCCACTTCGGTCTGAATACCGGAAAACTGGTCTGAATGCCACAAGTTGCATCGACCTGAATGTCGGAAACTTCTTCGATCTGAACATCGGAAGATATTAGATTATCAAACATCGGTCTGAACACCGAGAAACTGGCCTGAGTGCCACTTCGGTCTGAATACCAGAAAACTGGCCTGAATGCCACAAGTTGCATCGACCTGAATGTCGGAAACTTCTTCGATCTGAACATCGGAAAACTGGCATGAATGCCACTTCGGTCTGAATACCGGAAACTTGGCCTGAATGCCACAAGTTGCATCGACCTGAATGTCGGAAACTTCTTCAATCTGAACATCGGAAAACTGGCCTGAATGCCACTTCGGTCTGAATACCGGAAACTTTCATGCCTTCCAGCATCGGCAGAAATAGGGAAAATGATAATTAAGGCGGCGCGTGGGCCAACGACCCCTGTTGGGAATAATAAAGATAAGTCATGAACAATCTTCAGTCTGAGTACTGGAAACAACTTTTGGCTTATCACTTGGGATACCGAGAATGCCTTATGTTTTACATGTGTATGTTTGAATTTTTCAATGGCGTAATGCTCCATGAAAATGGAAATGCTACGCAATTTGGGAGGATGCAACGCAATATGATTCTACATGCAGGGATGTGAAATGCTTGATTAGAGAGAACGCCAAGCTAAGGCAAGGAATTCTGCTGGGGAAATGATCACCATCTTCTGGACCCTGGCAAGGCTGTTGGAGATGCACAGCACAAAGAACTCTGTGGGGAAATGACCCGCCACACGGTGTTCTGGCAAATAACAAAATACCGAGGCTCTGACTGGGGAGAAAATGACACTGAAAACTTGCTGCTGAGGAAAGCGACAGTGGTTTTGGCAACCATAATCTGCGAGAGAGATGACTCAGCAGGGGAAGAAAACACCGATACGGTACCGAGATTCTGCTTCAAGGAAAGAGACCATGGGTCTAGCATCGAGATCATCGATCTGGCATCGAACTCTGAGGAGCAGCCGCTTCTGCTGGGAAGATACATTTTGGCACTGTCAACTCCGCTGGGGATATACAGTCAGACACTGTCGACTCCGTTGGGGATATACAGTCTGACACTGTCGACTCTACTGGTGAATGTATAATCTAAAACAAATGCTTGGGGAAGTACAGCAGTAAGAGCCTGCTGGGGATTGAAGAATCCAACGCTCGGACCAGCTCTGCAGGGATAAGATTCCAAATTCCAACTGTTGAGGAAAAACATCCGCGATCATTTGATGGGGACCTTAAGGAAATGCCCCGAGTGTACCTGTTCTGAATAGACGATCCAAAGCACTTAAAATTTACAGCAATTTTCAATGTTTATTAAGCACGTACCTGTAAAGCTCTTATGTTTCATGATGCAATGTTTATCAAAAATTCGGACGTCATTTTTGCAAACAAAACAGTAAAATGAAAATGAACACAGAGATGTACTAAATAACATGATTTTATTGATTGAGTGGCCTCTGAATAGGTATTTACATCAGGAAGCAATCCCTGGAAAGAGGTAATTGCACAACAGATAAAAACAGAAATTAATCTAATGGCAATGTGAAATGGATTTCTATCGGGTTCCAATTCTGCTATGATTCGCTCGTCTTCAAGATCCTCCAGATGATCAGCTTTCTGAAAAAGATGATTGGACTGTTTCCTATCCTTTGAAAGTTTCCAGTTATCCACACGAGATGAGATTCAGAACTACTCAAAACGCAGTCATTCGCTTAATCCCTAACTTTTGCCTGGATCGCCCTTTCGGGTTTTCAATCCACCGGGATACCCATTTTTGCCTAAGTTGCCTTTTCAGGTTTTCAACTTACCGGGTGTACAATCTTTTCATTTTTAATCCCTAACTTTTTCCCGAACCTTTTTTCATTTTTTTGGTTCGCCGGGATGCCCCTTTTTTGCCTGGACTATTCTTTTTATTGTCCAGCGGATCTATTTTATGCGAAGTATTTTTTAACTACGTCTGAGTTCACAGGGGAAGTGAAGTTTTCACCATCCATAGTTGCAAGCATTAAGGCTCCACCATCAAAAACCTTGGTAACAATATACGGTCCATCATAGTTAGGAGTCCACTTGCCCCTGTGATCTGTTTGAGGAGGAAGGATCCTTTTCAACACTAAATCTCCGACTTGGAAGCATCAAGGACGCACCTTCTAATCAAAGGCTCTCTTCATCCGACTCTGATACAACTGCCCATGACAAATGGTTGCCATTCGCTTTTCTTCGATAAGACTCAACTCATTGAACCTTGTCCGAACCCATTCAGCTTCGTCTAACTTGACATCCAACATGACTCTTAGAGAAGGAATCTCCACTTCAACAGATAGGACTGCTTCTATACCATACACAAGGGAATAAGGGGTTGCCCCGGTCGATGTACGTACTGAAGTAAGGTACCCATCCAAGGCGAAGGGTAGCATCTCATGCCAATCTCTGTACGTAACGACCATCTTCTGCACAATCTTCTTTATATTCTTATTTGCTGCCTCAACAACACCGTTCATCTTAGGACGATAAGGGGAAGAGTTGTGATGTTGAATGTTAAAGTTCTTGCACAACTCTTTCATCATTTTGTTATTGAGGTTAGAACCATTATCAGTAATGATTCTTTCGGGAATCTCATAACGACAAATGATTTCTTTCTTAATGAATTGGGTAACCACATGTCTGATGACCTTCGCAAATGACGCTGCTTCGACCCACTTGGTGAAATAGTTGATGGCAACAAGGATGAAACGATGCCCATTGGAAGCAGTCGGCTCAATCTTTCCAATCATATCAATGCCCCACATAGCAAACGTCCACGGCGAAGACATCACATTCAGAGGATTTGGCGGCACATGCACCTTATCAACATAAATCTGGCATTTATGACACTTCCGAGCATATTTGAAACAATCAGATTCCATGGTCATCCAGTAATAACCCGCTCTCAACAATTTCTTAGCCATTGCATGTCCGCCGACATGAGTACCGAAGGAGCCTTCATGAACTTCTTGCATTAACATGTCTGCTTCGTGTCTATCCACGCATCTGAGCAAAACCATGTCGAAGTTCCTCTTATACAGCACATCGTCTTTGTTCAAGAAGAAACTGCCTGCCAATCTTCTCAAAGTCTTTCTATCATTGTTGGATGCCCCTGCAGGGTACTCTTGATTCTTCAGAAAGCACTTGATGTCGTGGTACCAGGGCTTGTCATCAACTACCAGTTCAGCAGCAAACACATACGCGGCCCTATCAAGGCGCATAACATCGATCTTGGGAGCATAGTTCCACCGAATCACCTTGATCATGGAGGACAGAGTAGCAAGAGCATCTTCCATCTGGTTCTCATCACGAGGTATATGATACAACCTTACTGTTGTGAAGAAAGTCAACAGTCTTCTCGTGTAATCTCTGTAGGGGACCAGATTAGGCTGGAGAGTATTCCAATCACCATTCACTTGATTGATCACTAGAGCTGAATCTCCGAAGATGTCCAGAGTCTTGATTCTCAAATCAATGGCTTGCTCAATACCCAAGATACAAGCCTCATACTCAGCTTCATTATTGGTGCACTCGAAAGTCAGACGAGCGGTGAAAGGCATGTGGGCACCTTTCGGGTGGTAATGACAACACCAATTCCACTTCCTTTGGCATTAATGGCCCCATCAAACATTAAAGTCCACTTTTCATTTGGATCAGGTCCCTCCTCAACAACTGGCTCTTCACAGTCTTTCATCCTGAGGAACATGATGTCTTCATCTGGAAAATCAAACTTCATCGGCTCATAATCATCGATCGGCTGCTGAGCAAGATAGTCTGACAGAATACTCCCTTTGATGGCTTTCTGGGAGGTATACTGGATGTCGTACTCTTTCAGTACCATTTGCCAACGAGCAACCCTTCCGGTGAGAGCTGGCTTCTCAAATATATACTTGACTGGATCCATTTTGGAGATCAGTAAGGTCGTGTGAGTCAGCATGTATTGTCTCAATCGCTTAGCAGCCCATGCCAGTGCATAACATGTCTTTTCAAGCATTGAGTATCTCGACTCGCAATCTGTGATTTTTTTTACTCAAGTAGTAGATGGCATGCTCTTTCCTACCTGTCTCGTCGTGTTGACCGAGAATACAACCCATGGAATTATCAAGTACTGTCAAATACATAATCAGCGGTCTCCCTGGGACTGGAGGCATAAGGATTGGAGGATTCTGCAAATACTCTTTTATCTTCTCGAAAGCCCTTTGGCAATCATCATTCCACCTGATGGCCTGATCTTTTCTCAACAATTTGAATATTGGCTCACACGTGGCTGTTAGGTGAGAGATGAACCTTGCAATGTAGTTCAACCTTCCTAAGAAACCACAGACTTGTTTTTCTGTTCTTGGCTCAGGCATTTCTTGTATCGCTTTCACTTTGGCCGGATCCACCTCAATCCCTTTTTCACCCCGAAAGTACACTTGTTCGGATTAAGCCTCAGCTTGAATTTCCTCAAATGCTCAAACAGTTTCTGCAAATTCACCAGATGTTCTTCTTCCGTCTGAGATTTGGCTATCATATCATCAACATAAACCTCGATTTCATGATGAATCATATCATGGAAAAGAGTTACCATAGCTCGTTGATATGTTGCCCCAGCATTTTTCAGACAAAACGAAATCACCTTGTAGCAGAAGGTGCTCCATGGGGTTATGAAAGTTGTGTTCTCCATGCCTTCTGGTGCCATCTTAATTTGATTATAGCCAGAAAAGCCATCCATGAAGGAGAATACCGAGAACTAAGCCGTGTTATCCACCAAAACGTCGATGTGAGGTAATGGGAAATCATCTTTAGGACTAGCTTTGTTCAGATCCCGGTAGTCAACACACATCCATACCTTTCCATCCTTTTTAGGTACTGGAACGATATTTGCAACCCATGGCGGATAATTTGTAACCGCTAGAAACCCTGCATCCAACTGTTTTTGCACTTCTTCCTTTATCTTGATAGCCATCTCTGGTCTTGTTCTTCTGAGCTTCTGCTTGACCGGAGGAGAATCCTCTTTGAGAGGCAAACGGTGTACCACAATGTCTGTGTCAAGCCCTGGCATGTCCTGATAAGACCAAGCAAAGATGTCAACATACTCTTGCAGCAATTCAATCAGCCCCTTCTTCACATTATCTTCCAAAGCAGCCCCTATCTTGATTTCTCTCTTGGCGTCCTCGGTGCCGAGATTAATTACTTCAACAGACTCTTGATGCGGTTGAATGACCCTTTCCTCCTTTTTTAATAACCTGACAAGTTCTTCAGGGAGTTCACAGTCTTCATCACCCTCTTCTTCAGCTTGAAAGATTGGATTTTCAAAGTCGAAGCGAGCTATAGCAGAACTGTTATCAATAGGATCTGGTGACGTGCATCTGCATGAGTGATGGTATGTGCTTATGAGTGTGAACAAGAAGTGGAAACTAAACAAAACATTGCCAAATGTATTTTTTTTTATATTTTTTATTTTTGAAAACTGCAAAAATAGAAAGACAGTGAACAAAATATTTGAATGCAAAAAGACATCCTTTATTTATGATAAAAAAATGTAGGTATCCACATAGATGAGCCCTACAATGAGTCATCACGCCCTGGGAGGAATGTAAGACTTGGATATGCATGAATAAACAAAGAAAATTACTCTTTAAGAAGAGTGACTTGGATAATCTCTTCAGAAGACCAGTTGTGGAGAACTTCACCCGGGACCCTTGGACGCACCCAGTTGTCAATGTCGCAATCATTATCCCCATCTTCTTTGTTGATTGCAGAGACCTGGCCGTACTGAATGATGCCAGCAATGGAGAAAGTAATCGGCCCCTGACGAGTCTGAGGCGTTGAAGTTGTAGAAGTCAATGTTGGCTGATACCCAATCCCAAACTTGTCTTCCTTTACAGGTAAATCCACCAGACGTCCCCAACCGGGAGCAACACCTGAATTTACCAAGGCATGTGCCTGCTTGAAGGACGACAAAGATGCACCTGCTTCAACCTCTTCCACTAGAGCTGCATCCTTGACTTGAACTGCCTCAAAGGCCTGACACATGATCTCATGAATCTCACCTTCTACCTCTACATACTTGAATGTAGACAGGTTACTGACCAGAATATCCTCCTCACCACAGACAGTGAATTCTTCCGTTGACCGGGAACTTGATCTTCTGATGCAAGGTCGAGGAGACTGCCCCAACATTATGGATCCAAGGACGACCCAGCAAGCAGCTATACAAAGGACTGATATCCATCACATAGAATACGGTGTTAAAGGTTTGTGATCCAATCTGAATTGGCAATTCTACCTCTCCGAACACCGACCTCTTAGAACCATCGAAGGCTCTTACCACAAGATCGGAAGGCTTCAAGATCAAACCTTCTACATCTAACCTTGACAGGGCTCTCTTGGGTAGCACATTGAGAGAGGAACCTATATCCACCAGAACATGGGATAGCATAGTGTCTTTACACTCCATCGAGATGTGCAAAGCCTTGTTATGATCGCGTCCAGCTGGCGTCAAGTCAGAATCTATAAAACCCAACCTGTTGCTTGTATGAACATTTGCAACGATCCCTTCTAGTTGGTTCACTGAGATCTCCTGAGGCACATATGCAGCATTAAGGACCTTCAGGAGTGCCTCCCTGTGTGCCTCCGAACACAGCAAGAGTGAGAGAATAGATATCTTGGATGGCATCTGAATCAACTGATCGACTACCTTGTAATCGCTTTTCTTTATAATTCTCAAAAGTTCGTCCACATCCTTCGCAAAAGTAGGCTCAGAGCCAGCCTGTGGTGCAGAGGTACCCTCATTCACAACTTGCTTGCCTTTGGCCTTCGTCGCGGCGTCAGCACTATCAGGTTGGGTAACCGGTGGTGAGAACATGAAATTTAGTTTCATATTATTAGTTTATTCAATAAACGGTTCGACCGTAGATTTAACCGGTTAAATCAATTAAACTTTAAACCACAAATTTCACCGGTTCAATTCCGATCCGATTTTTAAAACATTGCATAAATGGATCCAGAGATGCATCTACGTAGCAAATTACGAATATACACTTCCTTATTCATCCTAGAGAGTAAATTTTGGCATTTTTTTATATAAAAAATACAATGATGCAATTCATCATGTACTATCATAATAATCTTTTTTAAAAATAAAATCATACACTTAATGCACAAGATGCAAGTGGACGATTTTAACGCATTTAGTATAAAATATTATCAATCCCACAAAGGCCAATCGACCATTATTGTTCTCTAATATCACTATGTTTATCTAAGACAATGAGAATAGTTTATCACTATATTTATCTAAGACGAAGAGAATAGTTTTGGTTGACAAAAACAGAAATTAAATTGATTTTTATTTAATTATGAGTGCCCACAGAGTCGTTACTTATATTTATAATGAGACAAAGGATTAAGTTGAAGATAATTTCCGCTTTCGCATGACTGGTACTAGATTTTGTCTTTGTAATCTAACTATCCGGTTTTGCACATTAAAATGCAAAATCTCTTTTCGAAAATAATCACTTTTATTTATTTAAAGAGTTGCTTTAGATAGAAAATTTAATTCAGAATCAACTCGTTCTAATTTCGGATTCATTGTAAAAGTTCTATCGATGCTTTATATCATATACCTTAGATTAGTACAAATTATATAATTATCTCTGTTGGCATGTATTTGTGAAAATTCTAATGTAAATAAATATGATGAGTTGATATGGATAGCAGAAGTTGAGATAAATAGAATAAAATTTCAGTGACATGAAAACAAGGTGAGTTTATGACAGACAACCTACTACTACAATACAATTGTAGAAATAATATTCTTAATCAAATCACAGAGCACAAAATGATTTCATGTTTCTAGTGCCAATATAAATAACTCTTAAACACAATCTCAATATCATGAGTCTTTATCTTTAACCATATCACTCATTTTTCAGCATGATCAGCATAATGTTGCAGAACAGAAAATACCACACCATCTCTGTACCATCCAAAATATTTTGCATTGCTTCCTCAATGTGCTCCACACCGATTGAAAGACACTAACATTTACTAATTCGGCCAGCCCCATTCGCTGTATGAGGCCAAAGAAAGTTCATTATTATCACATACTAGACGGAGATATGTGATTTTTACAATAATCTAACAACATGGTCCAGGAAAAAAATGTAAATAAAACACAAATGAAAGCCATTTGAAGCACAAAGTTATGAAGCCAATATAGAATGTAAACAAACACCCTTCCATCAGAAATATTCAAATAGAATGCAACTAGTATGATCTATGAAGCATGGTCACCTCTAGGAGTAGGTGTGTCGCGGTGTCCAACACACAGTGTCCGACACTTGTATAAACCACAAAACTAAAGTATGTAATGTTGGCAATGAGAGTTGAAATAAATACGACACAAGAATATTATCAAGTGACATAATTTAAGGCAACGCCAAGAAAAGAAATACAATTTAAAACAAATTGAATTAAAATAATAGATTTCGGGCCCTCTATTGTGCCTAATACAAAATATGAAAACTTTCACAAATATATAAGCAATTATCAGGCACAAATTGAAGAGCAAATACGCATATAAAAGCATAAATAAATAAATAAAACAATTTCGCATTGAAGTGTGGCTCATTCCAGAACAGAAAAGTAAATATGAAAAGAAAGACATCTTACATTTCAAAGTCTAAAACTGGGGCAAACAATGCATCCTCGACGCAACAAGAGTTTCCTCTCACTTTCACTGAAACGAAAATGAGGTGGGACAGTTATCTTTCTCAATGATGGACTTGAAAATAGCACTGAGGCTGCAACATTAATATGCACATTCAAACAGTTTTCCAAATCTATCTCTCTGAGTTGTGTGCAGTTTTCCAGCACATATTTCACTCCCTTCTCTGTGCATCCAAGACAATCATTTAATAACAATTGCAAAAGCCGAGGACAATTTTTTGAGATCACATAGAGTGTAGCATCATCAACTTCTGAAAATGACAAGTTTAGCATCTTCAACTTGGGAACTTCAAAGTTCATTTCAAATAGCTTCACTCCCGAACTTAAGTTACATAATGATAAATTCAAATGACTTATCTTATGACATCTCTTTAAAACTTGAATAATACCTTGTTGAGATATGTTTTTGCAAGATTTCAAATCAAGCAAGTGCAAATTGGGGAAATGAGAAACAATCATTGTGATGCTTTCATCACTTAACCATGAATTGTAACGCAAATAGAGAGACTTTAATTGAGGGTATACTCCAAATTCCATCAAAGAATCATAATTCATTACACTCTTACCCCCAATGTCTTCCATGTTGATGTCACTGAGTGAAGGACAATTCATAACCAATGAAAACAAAGCTGAATAAGTGACCATAAAACACATACTCAAACGTAGCGACAACAAACCAACGAGATGAGAAGACAGCTCCATAACATGATTATCATTCAAAAACGAGATGCTATGAAGAACCAAATGTTGGATAGATTGACACTTGGATAACAAAGAAAATATTCCAGCATAACTATAGCCATCGCCAGCTGCCATCATAAAAGTCTTTAAAGGAAGACCTTCCATTGCAATAGAGGTGAGCATTTCATCCGAAATAGAAACAGAGGAAAATGACAAATCAATATAAGTTAAATTCTTGAAATTCATCAAGGAGTCAATGACCTCTGGAATAAGGAACACGGGAAGGCACAAATACCTCAATTTTGTTGGTTTCTCACCGAGGGCAGAAACAACACCTGCTCTGGTTATTTTAAAACAATGAAGCACACTAACCTCTTCAAGATGCTTGCAGTTCTTAAACAACTGCAAAATTGATTTGTCATTCATATAAAAGTGGCCAGTGAGATCAAGCTTGCGGAGTTTCAAAAGTGATGATGAAAGCGCCTCAAACCCATCGAGAAAGCTACGGATAGTTTCAGCAGCGATAGGATGAATAAGATGGAGGTCGAGTTCTTCTATTAAAGGGAAACATTCAGCGATGAGGAACAAGTGAGTGCAACTGAAAGAAGATATATGGGAGCAAATGAGAGAGGTTAAAGTTGTAAAGTTTTTAGAGAAAGCTCGTAAGCCATTAGCGGGAATGGTAGGTTTGTCAGAGATATTGAGTGATGTGAGTTTCAATGGGAAAAGAGAGATTTGAAGGAGAAGTGAATCGAGGTCACCGTGGAAGTGAGTGAGGTCGAGGGAGGTAAGGTTTGTGAATCTACGGAAGAGGCGGGATAAGAAGGGGGCTGTTGGATCATATATAGTGAGAGATGATCGGATACGGTTGGTGATGGAGAACCACTGCTTACAGACGGCGGGGATAGACTTCAAGTTACGATTACGATCGTAGTCGTCATCGTCGCCGCCGTGGTTGAGAAATTCGAACACACATTCCCAGCATTCATCTGGTAAATATGAATACTCAGCTTCTTCCATTATTTTACTTCTCTTCAGTTCCATTGATTGTCGACGCGGACTGTCTTCCAAAGAACGACGGTGGTAATCGTCCAATGATTTAACTGGTTTTTCTAATTCTAGGTTTTATGTGTGAGGTTAAATTTTGAGGTTAGACTTTTTTATTTTCTAGAAATTAAATTTTGGGCTTTTTTTTAAGTCTAGGTTTTTTTCAATTCTTTTAATTAATTAGTTATCATAATAATAATGATTATTTTAGTTTGGTTAATGCTAACCCGTGTCCCAATGACACAAGTTAATGATATATTTATAAAAATATTTTCTTGGAGCGCGTGCATTTGATTTTTAATAATAGTAACTTTAACTTGGGCCCAAGAATATAAGTTAGCAAGACACTTTTAGTTTATTAATTCACATATGCCTTCAGACATTCAATAATGAATAATTTATTTTAAAATTTTGTCTTGTTCACTCGAAAGACACACAAAGTGAGGTACATGATTGGGGAATGACTTGAGTAACTTTATGTAGCCATAATTTTGTAAATAAATAAATTAGTAACGTATATTATATTAATGTAAGAGGATAAACTTTTTTACTAAAGTTACCAAAGTCATATTTTAAAGCAAAGTTACTGAAATTTTGTCCGATTGAGGGATATATCTATGCAATAAAAGAAGGATCTTCTTATTAGTCTCGAGCATACACTATTTGAGCTCCTAACTTATCAGTCACCCTTATCAATTACTCCTATATCATTATATGTTATATTTTCCGTGAAGCGGTTATAATAAAGATAAGAATGTGTTACTATCAGTGGCGGAATTGAGGGAGACGTGGGAAGGCCACGGCCACCCCTCAACTTTTTTTTTAATTCATATATATTAAATTACTAAAACATTTTTATTTTAAATTAAAATTAATTTTTATTTTTTCTTTTTCGTTCAAAGTTAGGTTAAAATACAGATAAGGTAAAAAACTCTTACATTTCCTTTCTTTCTCATATGGGTTTGCTACCGGCACCGGAATCGGAACAGATTAAAGTGATCGGCATCTAACAGGTAAAAAACTTTATTCATTCTTCTTTTATAAAAAGTAATAAATTAAAGCGATTGTTTGATTTGTGTTTTTGAGATTTTTAGGGTTCTTCTTTCTTGATGTATTAAAATAATCTATATGAGGTTTATTAAGCCAATTCATAATAATTTACAAATATAGTTATACACTGTAATAAGGTTTATTTAATCATTGTTGCTGCTAATTTCTAATAGTGAAGTTACCGGTATTTGAAAACAGATTAAAGTTGATTAATTAAGTTTATTAATTTTTTTCTCTTTTAATTTTTATGTTCTCTAAATTGATTTTTGGATCTGATATGATATTATAGGAAGAGTAAAGATGAATAATAGGAAAATTGATTCTTTTTTCAAAAGGAAAGCATGTGAAATTGAAAGAGAAGAGAGAGATGAAGAAATTATAATCCCGACATCTGAATCTGAAACAGTTCTTGAGAATCCAACAATTGAAGAGCATCATGGTTTTGAAAAATCTTTGGAACACGATCCTGGAAAGCGTCCTCCGATTTGGCAATATCCACCAAATCAAGTGGATGCAATACGAAGAGCTTATCTAAAATGGGGTCCATATCAAATTCATTTAGAAAACTATCCTTTGTCCGGTAACGAGGATCATCCGAGAAGGTTTCAACATACTTGGTTTAGCATATTTCCATCATGGTTAGAATATTCACCATCTGAAGATGCCATGTTACCTTTTTAGCAAAAAACTAAGTGGACGTCCTGGATCACTTGTCTTTATTTCTATGGGTTTTAGAAATTGGAAGAAAGTTATGAATGAAAAACATTGTTCCTTTCTTAAACACATAGGGAAGGATCCTTGCTCACCACACAACAATGCAATGAAAGCTTGTCAAGACTTGTTGAATCAAAATGGTCATATTAGAAATGTTATTCAAGTGCAAAGTTCAAGTCAAAGAATGAATAATCGGTTACGACTCAAGACTTCAATTGACACTGTTCATTGGTTAACACTACAAGCTTGTGCTTTTAGGGGTCACGACGAAAGTAGCAAATCAAGAAATCAAGGTAACCTTCTTGAGTTATTGAAACTTTTAGCATCCTACAATGATGAAGTTTCAAAAGTTGTGTTGGAAAATACTCCACAAAATTGCAAGTATACTTCATATCAAATTCAAAAAGAGCTATTGCAAATTCTTTCTAGTAGGGTGAAAAAGAGTATTCGTGAGGAAATTGGTGATTCCAAATTTTATATCGTTGTTGATGAAGCTCGTGATGAGTCAAAAAAGGAACACATGGCTCTTGTATTAAGATTTGTTGATAAAGTTGGTTTAATACAAGAGAGATTTTTTGATGTGGCACATGTTAAAGACACCACATCTTTAACTCTTAAGGAAGCAATATGTGATATACTTTCTCGATATAACCTTGATGTTTCTAACATTCGTGGCCAAGGGTATGATGGTGCTAGCAATATGAGAGGAGAATGGAATGGTTTACAAGCCCTTTTTATGAAGGATTGTCCTTATGCATATTATGTTCATTGTTTTGCTCATCGATTGTAACTTGCATTAGTTACATCATCAAGAGAAGTCAAAGATGTTCATAAATTTTTTGAGAAGCTGATCTTTGTTGTGAATGTTGTTTGTTCTTCTACAAAGCGTCATGATGAGTTACAAGTTACCCAATTAGAAGAAATTGCTTATTTGTTAGAGATTGATGAGATTGTAACTGATAAAGGTGCAAATCAAGTTGGTACATTGAAACGAGCTGGAGATACTCGTTGGGGATCACATTACGATTCAATATCTAGCTTGATAAACATGTATGAAGCAACTTGTTTAGTTTTAAAAAAAATTGCAAAAGATAAAGGGAGTTATGCTACACGTGGGGATGCAGATAGTTATTACAATTACTTGAAGGCATTTGATTTTATATTTTTTTTGCAGTTGATGAAAGAAATCATGGGAATAACAAATATGCTTTGTCAAGCCTTACAAAAAAAAATCAAGATGTAGTTAATGCTATGAACTTGGTTCGTTCAACAAAACATCTTATTCAAGGTTTGAGAGAAAATGGTTGGGATATATTGTTTACTAAAGTGGTATCTTTTTGTGAAAAGCATGGTATTGAGATTCCTGATCTTAATGATGTTCATTCAACAACAAGATTTGGACGCTCCCGTCTTGAAGAGAATCAAGTCACAATTCAACATTACTTTAAAGTTAAAATCTTTTTCACTACCATTGACAAACAGTTACAAGAGTTGAATAGCAGATTCAGTGAGCAGGCAATGAATTTGTTAACTCTTTCTTGTTCGTTATCTCCTAAGGATGGATATAAAGCTTTTAGCATTGATACTATTTGTTCTTTAGTTGAAAAATATTATCCTATGGATTTTAGTGATCAAGAGAAGAATAATTTGCAATTTCAACTCCAACATTTTCTATTTGTTGCTCGTCAAGCATCAAACTTGAATAATTTACCAACTATTCAAGAACTATGTTCATGTTTGGTTGCATCTGAACAGGCTGAAACTTACTTCTTGATTGATAGACTACTTCGTCTTATCATGACTCTTCCCGTTTCTACGGCCACAACTGAAAGGTCTTTTTCAGCAATGAAAATTATTAAGACTAAGTTGAGAAACAAGATGGATGATGGGTTTCTTGGAGATAGCATGAGAGTATATATTGTAAGGGAGATTAGTGCAAGCATTAGTTCGGAGTCAATTATTGACGATTTCAAGTCACTCGGAACGCGTAAAACATTACTTTAAGGTAGTTTTAAGTCATGTAATTTAAATTTGTAGTAATTAACTTTGTATTTATTTTAACTTTAATGTTTTATTTAAAATACTATTTACATTTTATTTATAATCTTTATTTTACGTTAGCGGTTATCCCAATTTTTTTTATCTGGTTCCTCCACTGGTTACTATTATTTTTTATTATTTTTTAACTTAAGTAGTGGGGTGCTAACTTACAGATAATTCATTATTTTTACTATTCACTATTTTATAGATAATTCAAGTGTGAAAAAACTTGTGGTTTTAGTTAACTAAATTCAAGAAGGAGATCAACATGGAACTATATTCTCACCGAACTTAAAAATAAGATTGGTTGTTTGGAAAGGTAAGCACTTGTCCATAAGTGACATGGTCGTTCTCATCAATTCAGTGTTATCTAACATTTCTATCTATTAATTTTCTATTTTTTAAAGCACCAAAAGTTGTGAGAAAGAAGATTTGCAAAATTTAAAAGGTTTTCTTGTGGGGTTGATCAGAGAATAAAAGAAGAATAAATTAGGTGAGTTGACAGGCTCTTTGTGTAAGATAAAACAAGGTGAATTGGATATGAAATAGTGGTCGATTCAATTTAGCTCTATTAAATGAGTGGAAATTGTGTGTTTATAACGAGGAGGGTGTTATTTTGAAGGAATTGCTTTCATTTAGATATGGGAATATCAAGTCTAAGACCTTGAACGGGGTGGAAATGTTATGAAGGATTCTTTATGGTGGAAGGATTTGAGGTATGTTGGTTCTTCACAAATGGAAGAGCTTAAGTGGTTCCATAACAACATAAATATATGATTGGTAATGGAGAGAGTATCTAATTTTCGAAGTTCAATTGGTTGAGGGCAGAGGTCTTAAGCAACTTGTATCTTGATGCTTGTGTCAACCCAAGTCAACTAATGTTAAGGTTGCTAACATAATAGTGAATTGTAGAAGTTGATTTTTTGTGTGAATTTTATTGTTGTTTGAATGTTGGGGATTTAAGGATAAATGATATTAATGTGTCAAGTTTTGTTTATTTTTGTTGTGGATATATTTGTTTGGTTGTTAAAATTTTAACAAGATATTCAAAAGTGAAAAATATTTTTTTCTCAAAAAAATTTGGAATTTTATTTAAGATGAATGAAGATGGTGATGAAGAAGAAGGGGGAGGAAGATGAAGACATATAAAAAGTATTAGGTGTTGATGGTGTAATGTTACAACCAATAGACCATCAAGATCTAAAGGTGTGAAATTTATTAAAATAATCAAATGTTTAATATTTAAAAAAAATTAATAAAGTCTTAGATGGACACTCAATAATATTATCTCACAGTATATTTAAAGTTAAAAGTCAATAGAAATGACCAAGTTGACTAACAAAATAGCTTTTGAGAGACTAAAATGTAATGTTTATTAAATAAGGGATAAAAGTGGAACCTTAAATTAAATTAAGGGACCTCGTGACTAATTAAGCCTAAATGTTTTGAGAAATATGTTAATCGTCGGAGAGATGACAGGGAGAATGGGTCCTGGCCGAGAGGTTCTTCTTATACTCCTTTGAACATTTCCATAGAAAAAAATTGTGTGAGTGTGCCAGTATCGAATTCAAAGATGCATGCATCAAACTTCTGTATCCCCTTAAGGAGTCCAACAGGGAGGACAATTCAAAGTATTTGTTTCCATAAAACTTATATATTTGCTTAAAGAACTTCAAGGAAGAAAAACACGTTACGAATTGGGAAGGTTTGTATCGATTAAAGACAAACACATCAAATGGTGTTTACACCTTGGAGACTCTTGCCAAAGAATTCATCCTAAGGACTTGGAATTTAACAATGCTTAAGTAGTATTATAATTAAAGTGCTTTAAGGAATGTAATCATTGGTCATTATTTATACTTTGAAATATATAATACGATGTTTTTTTCCCATGCCACTTTACTTGTTTGATTTTTTGGTAATTTTCATAAAGACATTGGAAGAAAAAGGGCATCAGTGCATTCCCTTAAGGAGGGGGATTCTTCATTTGACTCTTTCGAAGCTATTTTATCAGATGATGGGTAAGAATAAGATCATGTTAGGGTTCTTATGCTTCCTTATATTTTGAATGATGCAGAGGTACAAATTGCTAAGTTGAGGAGAGAACTTGTTGACGATTTCGTCCAAGCTTTCCAAAGAACCCAAAGTCGTGAACCTAATGACGTTGAAATTAGGGTCCGGATGGAGTGTATGGGGTATGCCAAATGTAGGGGTGTGCATGATTCAAAACCCAAACCAAATTGAACCAAATATATGGATCGGTTTGGTTTTTAAAACCACTTTGATAAAACCGGTTTATATTTTTAAAATCGGTTTATGTTTGGATCGGTTTGGTTAATAACCAGTTTGTACTAAAAAAATTAATTTTTGTTTGAATCAATTTTAAAACCAAATTTCCCTCAAATTTAATTTTCATTCCGGCAACTTCTTAACTCTATCCAATCGCTCTTGAAATCAATCACTATTTTTAAATTTCAATCTGAAAAATCAAAATTAAGTAATTACCTATAAGACAGAAAAAAAAATCAATTTTAAAAAAAGAGTTTTAAATCGGTATTTTTCAAACTAGTTTTTTATTTTCTTTAGAAAAACATTTTATAAAAAAACAATTTTATAAAAAAAACAATTTAAAAAAATTATAAAAATAAATCAGGTTTAAAAAAAATAATTTTATAGCAAAAATAATTTTAATTTCTTTAACCTGCATTTTTATTTCAACTAGTTTTAAACTTAGTTTATGTGAAAAATAGTTATTTAAAAAAACTGCTTTAAATTTAACTCTTATAATCTCCACAAACAATATCATAATCTCCACAAATAATATCTTGATTAAAAATAGAAATAATTTCATTGAATTTGTTACTAGACTAATTAACAACGATAAAATTCTTCAACTTACACTATGAATATAACAAAATATGAAACATGAAGAATCTTTATGTTTTTTCACTTCTAGTTCCATAAGCAATTAACCAGCTTCTTCTGCAATAAGTGTAACACCTCAAAATTTGCCCTCCTCTCTTGGGACTAGCATATCATGTTGCATATCATTTTAGGTCATTAAGCATTGCATATTGCATATCATGTGGTTACATTGTGCAAATCATCCTCCCAAGTCTTGGTCAGAAGATAAGAGGTTGTGTGCAAGCTAGGGTTTCATTGGACTGGTCATTAATCATCTGAGGATGTAGAGGTCCAAGTTAGGGTTTTTGATTCTCAAGGATATTGGTCTTCATCTTGATTACAATGATTCATCATCATCATCATGGTTTGATATCATCAAGTGTTTGATCAGCATTCCTTGAGATTAGGGTTTTGACCACTGGTCAACCCTAATCAGTTGCATTGGGCCAATCAGGGCATGATCAGGAGATGAGGTCTATGATGGATGTGGAGATCATTCTATGGTTTTATTAAGCACATTGAGGCTAGGGTTTCACCCTTGAGCCATGTCATCAGAAGATTGGAGCTCAGATTGATCTATGCATGGCCAAATTCATCTATCAGTGAAAAAGTCAACTGTGGTCAATTGTACATGATTTTATGGATTTGGAGGTGGAAATGAGTTGGATACACAACTTTCATGTTGGAACAAGGGTTATATGACATCTCAAAGCTTAAGAATGAAGGAAATCAAGTCAGGACAAAAACTGCCAAAAATAGAAAGTGACTTGTAATTGAAGTTTCCAAAAATGGAAAGTTTTTGACCTCAAAATTACATGTCCAAGGAAGCTTCAAATGAAAATTTGTTCAACATGAAAGTTGTAGATCTTGTTCTCACCTTTCCAAAAAGTCCAAGAACTTGAAAATCCCATGTATGGTTGGAAAATTATGGCTCAGTGAATTTCAAAAATGACCCATAATCAGGAGGCCATAACTTCCACATGGAGTGTCCAAATTGGGTGTTCTTTATATGCACAAACTCCATTTGACATGTACTTTCATGGTGCATAATTGGATTTCTTCAAAAATGGTCAATGCAAAAAGTCAAATTTCAACTGGACAGTTAAATGAACCAGGGGCAAAATTGTCCAACTTGTGAAATAATTGGAATTTTTGAGTGGGGATTTTTGCAACACTTCACAAATGGTATTTGAAAGTTGTTGGAATACTCATAACATGCCAAGGCTTCATGGTTTGGAAAATGGCTTTTGAAATGAACTTGAATAATTGAACACATAGCCATCACATGTGGAATTTCCAAAATATGCATCCAATGAGCATAAGCCAAGTTGCAACAGCTCACACATGTCATTTTGAGAGTGTGTGAGCTGTCCATGAGCTGGCAATGAGCTGGCATATGAAGTTACAATTTTGCCCTTGCTTGAATTAACACATTTCACTAACACATTCCAATTGGCTAATTAGATGGATTAAGTGGTAATTAAGCTTGAGTATATAATCCTAATCATCATCAAATCATAACAGAATGGCACCATTCCCAAAATCAGATCTCAAATTCATCACATTCTCTCAAATTCTCAAGAACACATAGAACTTCAATTGACAAGAACTCTCTCAATTCTTGCTCAAATTGCGAAATTCTTCTTGCTGCCAATTCCTCTCATCATCCTCATCAACTGTTTTTGGAAAGTGGATCAAAAAGAGCTACCATTCGCGACTGTACATACAAGCTCCATCAATGGTGAATCAAGAATTCGTGCACTAGGAGTGAAATCAATCGAACCTGAGCCTAGCATTCAACCTCTTGGAGCTTATGCTGCTGCTGTTTTGGATCCAAACGACTTGAAAGCTCCGATTCCATTACTGCCTTCAAGATTAAGGTCAGAATTCGAATTTCATGTTTCTTTAATTGGTCATATGCGTTCTATAGTTTGTTGAATGTAGAATCTAGTGATGTGATTGGTTTTGCAAATGGATAACTGTAGAGGACGAAATCTTGATTTGAAAGTATGAAACCAAACCCTAACTCCTTCGATCCATGAGATTTAGGAACTTTTAGGTGAAATTAGGATGATATTTGGATTCTACGTTAAGAGACCTTTCCAACCATATGCGGTTTGTGTATTTTTGTGAAAGTTTGAAGTTCACGTGTTCTTGGTGTGCCTGGATTGAGGACGATGATTTTCTGGGAAATACATGCGTTTGATCTGGATTTTCGTTTGAAAATTTGAACTAGGAGTTTGCCGCGCCCGCGTTCAACAATTACCAAGCTGCCACTGTTTCTTTAATTAATTAATAATTATTCCAAAAAATTGTTAAAAATCATAAAACACTTTAAAAAATTCATAAAAAATGTTTTAAAAATCAGAAAAATATGTGGATTTTTTTGTTGACTTCCTAATTGACTGTAGAATTTTATTGACCTATTGATTGAAGTTTTGCATGGTGAATTTTTAGATTGACTAAGGGTTGATTAACATGTGTGCCATTTTGATACATTGTGCCATTTTGATTGTGAAATCCTCATGTTTACAAAGAAATGCTTGAAAATTTTTGTGATGATTGTGGACTGGCTAATGGTGATTTACATGTAAATTTCATGAATGTTGGATTCCTGGTGATTGAGTTATGAATTTTGGAATCTAGGTGTGACAATTTGTGTCACACCTAGTTAGGTCATCTTTCTGGATTTATTTTCATGGCCTAGACTTGTTAGAATAGAATGAAATTCTGCATGGATGTTCATTAACATGTTAAGATGCTATGTGAATTTTTGTGGAATTTTATGTGGTATTTTCAAATTGATTGCTATTTTTCATCTCTGTTGGTCAATTGTGCAAGCTTGTGTGACATAGGTTGGTAGATCTTATGTGAAATGCTCATATGGTATTGAATGAACATGAAATTTGGCTTACTGGTTATAGACACATGATAGAACATGATGCTTTTGGTCCCAGTCATTTCTTTGTTGTTTTCATTGAATTATGAATTTTTGAAGTGAATGCATGTGTTGATGTTGTGATTTGGCTCATATAATTGTGTCTGTTTTTGTTGATTTTCATTGACATGGTTTCCTTTGTCCAATTAAGCTAAAATTTCACATGCTAGACCTTGATTATGTCCTGTTTAGGTGTAAATTATTTGAGGATTTTTGGAATTGTTTTGATATGGAATTGAATGCAATAGTTCTGTTTGGATGTTTGGTGTTCCATTTGAACTAGTTTGATTTGTTTTGTGCATAAAAGGAACATGATGAATGATATGGACATGGGACTAATTGTGTTGGCTTTTGTTTGACATTAATTTGACTTTGGTTGGGTATCCCTTGCTGTTTAGGAATTTTTCTTGCCTTTGGACCCTAGGCTTGGCCTAGTGGTCTAGTTTCTAACATTTGATTGAGTTTTCAGGATGAAAAGGTGCAATGCTTATAGAGAATGATCCAAGTCAATTCAATTGATGTTGTTTGATGTTTGTACACTAACATAACTTTGTTTTGTAGGTTGTGAAGTTTGGGCTTGAGCTCATAGCTTGCCTTTGTTGTGCATTAGTTTGTATAGTCTGACTGATTAATACTTGCTGTTATTTTTGTCTGTCTGAGTACTAACTGTGTTTGACTGTTTCCAGGTACTTTTAGTTGCTCAGTTCCTTGTGAACTTTTGCTTTGCTTTGCTTAAGCAACTTGCATTGAGGTATAACTTCCTAACTTCATGTAGTCTGGAGACCCGGTCTGTTATTTGACCGGGCAAACTGTCTGAAGTCCTCCTTAAGAGGCGATGTTTGTGATTGTTTAATATTGTGCCTAAGCAGGTAAAGTCCTTAATCAAGGCAATTGGTGGAAGGTAGGGATATGCAATCTATCCCCCACTATTCTGTGAGTCGTCCCTCTGCTCACACGGCTGTGTGTTGATGCATTGGGACACAAACCCAAGATCTGTGCTGTTGCACAATCGAGTCAGAGTCTTCGAGCGTAGAAGGGTCCCTCCATTCTGGACCCACGCTCCCTTGTCTGAAGCTTTCCCTGGTCAGGGATAAGAGCTGTGAGGTCTGATCCTCACTTCACCTTTCATCTGCTTCACCTTAGCCTCGTAATGGCAAGGTTAAGAGCAAACACAGCCCGTACAGATGACTTGCTGAGGCAGTCAAACCTATTGTGTGAGCCCACTTGTTTGGTTATAGTGCGTGCTATGTGGATATCTGTTTGAGATGCTTGTTCTCATTTGATGTATGCTTGAATTATTTTGTATGCTTGTATGCTTGCTTCTTTCCTGGATAGGAGTAGTTTGCTTATGCAAGTAGGATAGAAAACTGAACTTAGGGTAACGATGCATGACAACACTAGGCTCGAGTCCAGCTCCCCGGTAGTGTGTCTTCCCCTGGTTTCTGGCTAGTAATTCAGTCCCTTTCGGGGGAACTACATCGCCCTGATCCTTGTTCCAGACGAGGTATGTAGGCAGGTGGTCGTGCGAGACCACTCCAGGCAACCTTTTTCTTTTTTGCGTGTGTTCACTTATTATCTGATTGCGTGTTTGGTTCGGATGCCGACGTAAGTCCAGTGATTGGCGGTCGGGCTCCACGTTTGCCGTTTTGTGAATTTTGGTTCGGATGCTGACGTAATTCCATCAAGTGGTTGTCGGGCTCCATGTTTGCCATCTGTTTGTGCGTTTTGTGTTGTTTGGCGTGCGTAAGCCGAACTACAGTGGCTCTGATTCTCGTTCCAGACGAGATATGTAGGCATAGGATGCGATGTCCCATCGAGCTCCCTTCTCTTAGCGCCACCTGCGTTCCCTGTGTGTGTGATGTTTAGCAACCTTTTCTTTTCTTAGAACGTGGATCCCGTCGAGTACGACGGACGTGAGGGGTGCTAATACCTTCCCCTTGCGTAACCGACTCCCTTACCCTTTCTCTTTGGTCGCGAGACCATTTCCTTTCCAGGTTTCTCTGAGCGTTTCCTTTCCCTATCTTGGGATAAATAACGCGCAGTGGTGGCTCTGTGTTGTGTTTTTATTTGAGTCCCGCCGGTTGTTTTTTCGCAGGATGCTACAATAAGCTTAATGTTGCATAAAATAAAATAAAATTACAAGAATGTTAGCATATTCAAAAGTGAAAACAGTGAAATTACAAGTCTATTTTACATTTTAAGACATGGACGACCCGATTTCTAAGACCATGTCTCGAACAAAATCTAACTCAAACTCATTATCTCAAAAAAAGAATATATTCAAGTTAAAGAGCCTAGTTTAAAGTACAAAAATATGAGACCCGTGTAAGGGAAGATTCAGTAACACATTAAGTCAAAACAAATCACGTAACAACATAAACCCACAAGTGCAGAAAATGCACATATAATAAATTGAGTAGAATATGCAAAAACAAACTTTAGAATTCTTTACCGTTAAATCATCTTCGAGTGTAACAGAAGTTGAAGAGGTTGAACAGCTAGCACCATCTTCCGTATAAAGTAATTCTACAAAACATATAAACAGATTTCATTATGCCTCAAGTATAATAAATAATAATACATTAGCGAACATACTTAGTTATCATACCTTGCTCAAATCTCTCAAGAATATCAAAATCTTCATTTGTAATCAAGGAGGAAGATGTTCCTTTGAGCCAATCTTGGGTGCATATCAACGCTTCGACTGTTGTAGGTGTTAATGATCGGATACGGTTGGTGATGGAGAACCACTGCTTACAGACGGCGGGGATAGACTTCAAGTTACGATTACGATTGTAGTCGTCATCGTCGCCGCCGTGGTTGAGAAATTCGAACACACATTCCCAACATTCATCTGGTAAATATGAATACTCAGCTTCTTCCATTATTTTACTTCTCTTGAGTTCCATTGATCGTCGACGCGGACTGTCTTCCAAAGAACGACGGTGGTAATCGTCCAATGATCTAAGTGGTTTTTCTAATTCTAGGTTTTATGTGTGAGGTTAAATTTTGAAGTTAGACTTTTTTATTTTCTAGAAATTAAATTTTGGGCTTTTTTTTAAGTCTAGGTTTTTTTCAATTCTTTTAATTAATTAGTTATCATAATAATAATGATTATTTTAGTTTGGTTAATGCTAACACGTGTCCCAATGACACAAATTAATGATACATTTATAAAAATATTTTCTTGGAGCGCGTGCATTTGATTTTCAATAATAGTAACTTTAACTTGGGCCCAAAGACACAAGTTAGCAGGACCCTTTTAATTTATTAATCCACATATGCCTTGAGACATTCAATAATGAATAATTTATTTTAAAATTTTGTCTTGTTCACTCAAAAGACACAGAAAGTGAGGTACATGATTGGGGAATGACTTCAGTAACTTTATGTAGCCATAATTTTGTAAATAAATAAATTAGTAACGTATATTATATTAATTTAAGAGGATAAACTTTTTTACTAAAGTTACCAAAGTCATATTTTAAAGCAAAGTTACTGAAATTTTGTCCGATTGAGGGATATATCTATGCAATAAAAGAAGGATCTTCTTATTAGTCTCGAGCATACACTATTTGAGCTCCTAACTTATCAGTCACCCTTATCAATTACTCTTATATCATTATATGTTATATTTTCCGTGAAGTGGTTATAATAAAGATAAGAATGCGTTACTATCAGTGGAGGAATTGAGAGAGACGTGGGAAGGCCACGGCCACCCCTCAACTTTTTTTTTAAATTCATATAAATTAAATTACTAAAACATTCTTATTTTAAATTAAAATTAATTTTTATTTTTTCTTTTTCATTCAAAGTTAGGTTAAAATACAGATAAGGTAAAAAGTTCTTACCTTTCCTTTCTTTCTCATATGGGTTTGCTACCGGCACCGGAATCGGAACAGATTAAAGTGATCGGCATCTAACATGTAAAAAACTTTATTCATTCTTCTTTTATAAAAAGTAATAAATTAAAGCGATCGCTTGATTTGTGTTTTTGACATTTTTAGGGTTCTTCTTTCTTGATGTATTAAAATAATTTACATGAGGTTTATTAAGCCAATTCATAACACTGTAATTTACAAATATAATTATACACTGTAATAAGGTTTATTTAATCATTGTTGCTGCTAATTTCTAATAGTAAAGTTACCGGTATTTGAAAACAGATTAAAGTTTATTAATTAAGTTTATTAATTTTTTTCTCTTTTAATTTTTATGATCTCTAAATTGATTTTTGGATCTGATATGATATTATAGGAAGAGTAAAGATGAATAATAGAAAAATAGATTCTTTTTTCAAAAGGAAAGCATGTGAAATTGAAAGAGAAGAGAGAGATGAAGAAATTATAATCCCGACATCCGAATCTGAAATAGTTCTTGAGAATCCAACAATTGAAGAGCATCATGGTTTTGAAAATTCTTTGGAACGCGATCCTGGAAAGCGTCCCCCGATTTGGCAATATCCACCAAATCAAGTGGATGCAATACGAAGAGCTTATCTAAAATGGGATCCATATCAAATTCATTTAGAAAACTATCCTTTGTCCGGTAACGAGGATCATCCGAGAAGGTTTCAACATACTTGGTTTAGCATATTTCCATCATGGTTAGAATATTCACAATCTGAAGATGCCATGTTACCTTTTTAGCAAAAAACTAAGTGGACGTCCTGGATCACTAGTCTTTACTTCTATGGTTTTTAGAAATTGGAAGAAAGTTAGGAATGGAAAACATTGTTCCTTTCTTCAACACATAGGGAAGGATCCTTGCTCACCACACAACAATGCAATGAAAGCTTGTCAAGACTTGTTGAATCAAAATGGTCATGTAAGAAATGTTATTCAAGTGCAAAGTTCAAGTCAAAGAATGAATAATCGGTTACGACTCAAGACTTCAATTGACATGGTTCGTTGGTTAACACTACAAGCTTGTGCTTTTAGGGGTCACGACAAAAGTAGCAAATCAAGAAATCAAGGTAACTTTCTTGAGTTATTGAAACTTTTAGCATCCTACAATGATGAAGTTGCAAAAGTTGTGTTGGAAAATGCTCCACAAAACTGCAAGTATACTTCACATCAAATTCAAAAAGAGCTATTGCAAAATCTCTCTAGTAGGGTGAAAAAGAGTATTCGTGAGGAAACTGGTGATTCCAAATTTTGTATCGTTGTTGATGAAGCTCGTGATGAGTCAAAAAAGGAACACATGGCTCTTGTATTAAGATTTGTTGATAAAGTTGGTTTAATACAAGAGAGATTTTTTGATGTGGCACATGTTAAAGACACCACATCTTTAACTCTTAAGGAAGCAATATGTGATATACTTTCTCGATATAACCTTGATGTTTCTAACATTCGTGGCCAAGGGTATGATGGTGCTAGCAATATGAGAGGAGAATGGAATGGTTTACAAGCCCTCTTTATGAAGGATTGTCCTTATGCATACTATGTTCATTGTTTTGCTCATCGATTGTAACTTGCATTAGTTACATCATCAAGAGAAGTCAAGGATGTTCATAATTTTTTTGAGAAGCTGATCTTTGTTGTGAATGTTTGTTTGTTCTTCTACAAAGCGTCATGATGAGTTACAAGTTGCCCAATTAGAAGAAATTGCTTATTTGTTAGAGATTGATGAGATTGTAACTGATAAAGGTGCAAATCAAGTTGGTACATTGAAACGAGCTGGAGATACTCGTTGGGGATCACATTACGATTCAATATCTAGCTTGATAAACATGTATGAAGCAACTTGTTTAGTTTTAAAAAAAAATTGCAAAAGATAAAGGGAGTTATGCTACACGTGGGGATGCAGATAGTTATTACAATTACTTGAAGGCATTTGATTTTATATTTATTTTGCACTTGATGAAAGAAATCATGGGAATAACAGATATGCTTTGTCAAGCCTTACAAAAAAAATTAAGATGTAGTTAATGCTATGAACTTGGTTCGTTCAACAAAACATCTTATTCAAGGTTTGAGAGAAAATGGTTGAGATATATTGTTTACTAAAGTGGTATCTTTTTGTGAAAAGCATGGTATTGAGATTCCTGATCTTAATGATGTTAATTCAACAACAAGATTTGGACGCTCCCGTCTTGAAGAGAATCAAGTCACAATTCAACATTACTTTAAAGTTGAAATCTTTTTCACTACCATTGACAAACAGTTACAAGAGTTGAATAGCAGATTCAGTGAGCAGGAAATGGATTTGTTAACTCTTTCTTGTTCTTTATCTCCTAAGGATGGATATAAAACTTTTAGCATTGATACTATTTGTTCTTTAGTTGAAAAATATTATCCTATGGATTTTATTGATCAAGAGAAGAATAATTTGCAATTTCAACTCCAACATTTTCTATTTGTTGCTCGTCAAGCATCAAACTTGAATAATTTACCAACTATTCAATAACTATGTTCATGTTTGGTTGCATCTGAACAGGCTGAAACTTACTTCTTGATTGATAGACTACTTCGTCTTATCATGACTCTTCCCGTTTCTATGCCCACAACTGAGAGGTCTTTTTCAGCAATGAAAATTATTAAGACTAAGTTGAGAAACAAGATGGATGATGGATTTCTTGGAGATAGCATGAGAGTATATATTGAAAGGGAGATTAGTGCAAGCATTAGTTCGGAGTCAATTATTGACGATTTTAAGTCACTCGGATCGCGTAAAGCATTACTTTAAGGTAGTTTTAAGTCATGTAATTTAAATTTGTAGTAATTAACTTTGTATTTATTTTAACTTTAATGTTTTATTTAAAATACTATTTACATTTTATTTATAATCTTTATTTTACGTTAGCGGACATCCCAATTTTTTTTATCTGGTTACTATTATTTTTTATTTTTTTTTAACTTAAGTAGTGGGGTGCTAACTTACAGATAATTCATTATTTTTACTATTCACTATTTTATAAATAATTCAAGTGTGAAAAAACTTGTGGTTTTAGTTAACTAAATTCAAGAAGGAGATCAACATGGAACTATATTCTCACCGAACTTAAAAATAAGATTGGTTGTTTGGAAAGGTAAGCACTTGTCCATAAGTGACAAGGTCGTTCTTATCAATTCAGTGTTATCTAACATTTCTATCTATTAATTTTCTTTTTTTTAAAGCACCAAAAGTTGTGAGAAAGAAGATTTGCAAAATTTAAAAGGTTTTCTTATGGGGTTGATCAGAGAATAAAAGAAGAATAAATTAGGTGAGTTGACAGGCTCTCTATGTAAGATAAAACAAGGTGAATTGGATATGAAATAGTGGTTGATTCAATTTAGCTCTATTGAATGAGTGGAAATTGTGTGTTTATAACGAGGAGGGTGCTATTTTGAAGGAATTGCTTTCATTTAGATATGGGAATATCAAGTCTAAGACCTTGAACGGGGTGGAAATGTTAGGAAGAATTCTTTACGGTGGAAGGATTTGAGGTATGTTGGTTCTTCACAAATGGAAGAGCTTAAGTGGTTCCATAACAACATAAAATATATGATTGATAATGGAGAGAGTATCTAATTTTCGAAGTTCAATTGGTTGAGGGCAGAGGTCTTAAGCAACTTGTATCTTGATGCTTGTGTCAACCCAAGTCAACTAATGTTAAGGTTGCTAACATAATAGTGAATTGTAGAAGTTGATTTTTTGTGTGAATTTTATTGTTGTTTGAATGTTGGGGATTTAAGGACAAATGATATTAATGTGTCAAGTTTTTTTTATTTTTGTTGTGGATATATTTGTTTGGTTGTTAAAATTTTAACAAGATATTCAAAAGTGAAAAATATTTTTTTCTCAAAAAAAATTGGAATTTTATTTATGATGAATGAAGATGGTGATGAAGAAGAAGGGGGAGGAAGATGAAGACATATAAAAAGTATTAGGTGTTGATGGTGTAATGTTACAACCAATAGACCATCAAGATCTAAAGGTGTGAAATTTGTTAAAATGATCAAATGATTAATATTTAAAAAAATTAATAAAGTCTAAGATGGAGACTCAATAATATTATCTCACATAGTATATTTAAAGTTAAAAGTCAATAGAAATGACCAAGTTGACTAACAAAATAGATTTTGAGAGACTAAAATGTAATGTTTATTAAATAAGGGATAAAAGTGAAACCTTAAATTAAATTAAGGGACCTCGTGACTAATTAAGTCTAAATGTTTTGAGAAATATGTTAATCGTCGGAGAGATGACAGGGAGAATGGGTCCCGGTCGAGAGGTTCTTCTTATACTCCTTTGAACATTTCCATAGAAAAAAAATTGTGTGAGTGTGCCAGTATCGAATTCAAAGATGCATGCATCAAACTTCTGTATCCTTTTAAGGAGTCCAACAGGGAGGACAATTCAAAGTATTTGTTTCCATAAAACTTATATATTTGCTTAAAGAACTTCAAGGAAGGAAAACACGTTGCGAATTGGGAAGGTTTGTATCGAGTAAAGACAAACACATCAAATGGTGTTTACGCCTTGGAGACTTTTGCCAAAGAATTCATCCTAAGGACTTGGAATTTAACAATGCTTAAGTAGTATTATAATTAAAGTGCTTTAAGGAATGTAATCATTGGTCATTATTTATACTTTGAAATATATAATACGATGTTTTTTTCCCATGCCACTTTACTTGTTTAATTTTTTGGTAATTTTCATAAAGACATTGGAAGAAAAAGGGCATCAGTGCATTCCCTTAAGGAGAGGGATTCTTCATTTGACTCTTTCAAAGCTATTTTATCAGATGATGGGTAAGAATAAGATCATGTTAGGGTTCTTATGCTTCCTTATATTTTGAATGATGCAGAGGTACAAATTGCTAAGTTGAGGAGAGAACTTGTTGACAATTTCGTCCAAGCTTTCCAAAGAACCCAAAGTCGTGAACCTAATGACGTTGAAATTAGGGTCCGGATGGAGTGTACGGGGTATGCCAAATGTAGGGGTGTGCATGATTCAAAACCCAAACCAAATTGAACCAAATATATGGATCGGTTTGGTTTTTAAAACCACTTTGATAAAACCGGTTTATATTTTTAAAATCGGGTTTATGTTTGGATCGGTTTGGTTAATAACCAGTTTGTACTAAAAAAATTAATTTTTGTTTGGATCAATTTTAAAACCAAATTTTCCTCAAATTTAATTTCCATTCCAACAACTTCTTAACTCTATCCAATCGCTCTTGAAATCAATCACTATTTTTAAATTTCAATCTGAAAAATCAAAATTAAGTAATTACCTATAAGATAGAAAAAAAATCAATTTTAAAAAAAGAGTTTTAAATCAGTATTTTTCAAACTAGTTTTTTATTTTCTTTAGAAAAACATTTTATAAAAAAACAATTTTATAAAAAAACAATTTAAAAAAATTATAAAAATAAATCAGGTTTAAAAAAAATAATTTTATAGCAAAAATAATTTTAATTTCTTTAACCTGCATTTTTATTTCAACTAGTTTTAAACTTAGTTTATGTTAAAAATAGTTATTTAAAAAAACTGCTTTAAATTTAACTCTTATAATCTCCACAAACAATATCATAATCTTAACAAATAATATCTTGATTAAAAATAGAAATAATTTCATTGAATTTGTTACTAGACTAATTAACAACAATAAAATTCTTCAACCTACACTATGAATATAACAAAATATGAAACATGAAGAATCTTTATGTTTTTTCACTTCTAGTTCCATAAGCAATTAACCAGCTTCTTCTGCAATAAGCTTAATGCTGCATAAAATAAAATGAAATTACAAGAATGTTAGCATATTCAAAAGTGAAAACAGTGAAATTACAAGTCTATTTTACATTTTAAGACATGGACGACCCGATTTCTAAGACCATGTCTCGAACAAAATCTAACTCAAACTCATTATCTCAAAAAAAGAATATATTCAAGTTAAAGAGCCTAGTTTAAAGTACAAAAATATGAGACCCGTGTAAGGGAAGATTCAGTAACACATTAAGTCAAAACAAATCACGCAACAACATAAACCCACAGTGCAGAAAATGCACATATAATAAATTGAGTAGAATATGCAAAAACAAACTTTAGAATTCTTTACCGTTAAATCATCTTCGAGTGTAACAGAAGTTGAAGAGGTTGAACAACTAGCACCATCTTCCGTATAAAGTAATTCTACAAAACATATAAACAGATTTCATTATGCCTCAAGTATAATAAATAATAATACATTAGCGAACATACTTAGTTATCATACCTTGCTCAAATCTCTCAAGAATATCAAAATCTTCATTTGTAATCAAGGAGGAAGATGTTCCTTTGAGCCAATCTTGGGTGCATATCAACGCTTCGACTGTTGTAGGTGTTAATGAGCAGCGATATGGATCAAGCACCCTTTCTCCTATACTGAATGCAGATTCAGAAGCCACTGTGCTTATAGGTATAGCCAGCATGTCTCTTGCAATGTTTGAAAGGATGGGATATCGGCCAGAGTTCACTTTCCACCACTCTAGAACATTTATCTCCATGTTATGCTCTAACTTCTCTCCAAGATAAGTAGTTAACTCATTATCCGTATTGTCACACCCTTCTGAAAGATAGAACTCAGCAGTTCCATAAGGATCACTAACACCACCAAAAACTTGCAACTCATCTGAATTACCTTGAGGAGGCATAAATCCAACATAATATTCCTCATAAATAGATTTCAAGCTAGACTCTAAATTTGCTTTCAAGGCGTCGGCATCATTCTTATTATAATATCGCCTTACCATCCAATCGACCAATCTAATCTTGCGCCTAGGGTCGAATACTAGAGCAATCAACAACAACATGTTAAGCTTCTCATGATTTCCCCAATATTTATCATATTTCTTCTTCATTTTTTGAGCTACTGAATGTAGATGCTCATCTTCAGACGCACACATATCCACAATGTTCTTTCCAATACCCAGGATCTCAAACATATAAATATTGCTTGTCAAATAAGATGGCCCCGATATGTGTAAAGTAGCATCATAAAATAACTTCAAGAATGGGATGATTAAGTTAATATGCTTCCAATCTTCTTCTGTCGGAACACCTTTCCCCTTCTTTGTCAACTCATTCACATACTCTTTATCTCGAAAACTTAATTCTTCAAAGGTCCTCTCATGTTTTGATGCGGATACTAACATCAAGTATGTTAAGTTCCAACGAGTCTCAACATCTAGCCAAACTAAACCTTTATAGTCCATGCTTTCCTCATCAATACATGCCTTGAATTTAGCAAGCCTCGCAGGAGAAGATCTAGCATACCACACAGCATGACGAATTCTACCAATAGATCCATCAATGTCTTTCAAACCTTCTTTCACAACTAAATTCAATATATGCATACAACACCACATATGAAAATGGTTTCCACTCATAACTAAACTATTCCTAGACAAAAGCCTTCTCTTGAGACGCTCAACCCCAACATCATTAGATGAAGCATTATCAACTGTCAAACTAAGCACACGGTTTAACCCCCAAATGTTCAAGCACATCTCTATTGTTGCATAAATAGTATCCCCTGTATGACTTGTGACTTGACAAAAAGTTAAAATCTTCTTCTGTAAGTGCCAATTATTGTCAATGAAATGGGTTGTCACACACATATAACTCAACTTTTGATAATAAGAAGTCCACATATCAGTAGTGAGACAAACTCTTCGATAATTCAGAGAGAGAAAATTTTTCAAAATCATTCTTTCACTATCCCATAGTTTCAAGACATCACGCACTAGTGTTGTGCGTGAACAAATCTGAAATCTTGGTGATGCGAGACTCATAAATTCATGAAAAGACTCATGTTCAACCTTCCGAAAAGGAATCTCCATGTTTATGAACATCTTAACCATTTCTCTTCTAATGGCTTCTTGGTCAAACTTGACAATTAAAGGAAAGCCAACATGTTCTTCAACATTTTTCGTAGAAGATGATCTCCTTTGCCTCTTGTAAACAAGGCATCTCGATAAATGAACATGCATGGAACTAGTTCCATTATTATACTTAATTTTCGTGTCACAATATTTGCACGAAGCTTTTTGTTCTTCTTCCGACGATACAATGAAATGCTTCCAAACTCTGAATGATTTCTTCGCTTCTTCGTGTGAGGAGGTGGCATTTCATTAGACGTTGTAGGTGGAGGGGTTGAAACTGTATTCTCGGATGTTGCATAAGTTATACCAACATTAGTCATCTTGATTCTGTTAAAAATAGGAAAGCAAATTATGATAAAAAAAACACAATAAAAAAACACACAATTGACTTTATTTTAAAACAAACATTTACATTTATCCACAACTCCAATTTATGTTTTATAGTAAAATTTGTGAACCACCTCATGGTCTTTTTAATGATCAGTCACAATGTTATTGACATCAATATTTATGGTGTGAGATCCATGAACAAATATCCTAAAAAGGCATGAACATTCACACCATTTGACATGCTTTCGATTTTTGTGGTCTATTTTTCTGTCAACAAACCTACTGCATGACAACACATTGTAAACAACTTACTACATCACATGGTAACTGCATCAAGCAACTCGCATTGGACACAAACATACTGCATCAAAATTGCTGCTTAAAATTTTAACAAAGTTCAATGTAACGGTACATAGCATATCTTTTGGTGTGAACACGCAGTAAAGGATTTCAAACTGTTTTCCAATGTAACAATACATTTTTTAGCATTCAAAATAATATACATTGAAAATATACACTTTTTACTTTTGTTAACTTTACTTGAGATCTAATGTCATATTCATGTTTCAGCTTACAATCTACTAAAATCTTTATGAGTCATCTTCTAAACAATATCGTAACATAGATGAACTTTAGTTTATGCACTTACAAACATCCATAGCCGTGATTAACCTAGATGAACTATAGTTTCAATGTAACATTACATAAATCATTAACCAATAAATCTTAGCTTCTGCACTTATAAACATTCATAGCTAGACTGTAAGTTGAATATTGTAATGAAAACTATTACCTTCTACACTTTTATTAAGCAACACAAACTGTTAACCAATAGTCATACATCTGCATTTTTTCTAAATATACTACAACACAATCTTCTCATTTCCCAATAGCTATCGACCATACCATATTGACACCCACTTCATTGAGTTTAAGAAGGCCCATTGCTGATATTACACCATCAATATCTAACCAAACCGTCATTAACCGAGTTGTTGCAAAAGGAAGGGCACTAAGTGCTAAGTTTGAATGTTCCCTACCTCAGCAAAGTTATCATGGCCATAGGGGACAAAATAAGGTTTCTAATATCAATTCCTTAGCGCCTAACCTAATGGATAAGTTTTTCGAAGAAACCAACAAAGACCTCCCCTCTAAGGTTATACAATGCAAACGAGGATGTGGTCGTCCTAAAAAGATACAGAGTGATAACATCCCTAAAGTATTCCCTCAATCGAACTTTGAACTTGGAGTTTCTTCATATTTGAATTAGTAAGTTGTTAATGTTGTTGTATACAACTCATTTTTAAGTACATATTCTAATTCAACATGCCTTTCTGATTAGAATCTACTTCATTTTTATATCTTATTGTATTCTAGATATGCAATAATTATTTTGTTTAATTTCTATTGTCGTTCAAGCCATAATGAACAACTAATTAAGCCACGTCGGGGACGTCCGCCAAAAGCGCTTGGGATGCCTGCATTTGCACTGAACTTTATAGCACAAGTTCATCCAAATGTTTTAGTTACACCAAACAACAATGAAAATATGACATATTTCTCTCCTAAAACACATTTGTAAGTTTGATTCAGTACCAATATGAAAGACTATTCAATATATCAAAACCAGTAAGGGGTACACCATCATTTGTCCCAAAACTTTAAATAGTATTGACTATTGAATTTATTTATGCGATGACTAACCTATTATCTCTGCTTCTAGGAAGATATCTTGTACATATTTAAGGCCACAGACAAAAATAACTATGGTACCTTAACCGTAGAAGAATTCAAAGAAGTGATGGATGACATAATCTTAAGATATCCTCAAGTTGAATATTATCTACAAAAGAAACATATACTTGATGTGAGGGTTCTGTGGAACAACGCTGAAGGAAATGAAAGAAAAGAAATAGACATAGAAGGGTTTAAGCTTGCCCTTTGTGTTGCAGATTCACAAGTGAATACTCTTCCAGCAACTGCATAGGTATACATTGTAACCGGGTTGCAAGAAGCAAGCACAAACTCCTACCGTTGTTGAAGGACGAGCTCGTCGGATTTGAAGAACAATTTTGTCGGTTTTACAACTATTTCAATAACCCCGTGATTGTGATTTGGAGAATTAAGATACAAAAGAGGATTATAGTTTGGAATTTGAAGAATGATGAAGAGGAAAAAAGATGAAAAAGTTTGGATTTTTGAGAATTAGGGATTCTGAAATTTATGTTTTTGGTTGATTTGAAATGATTATTGAAAAATGGTAACCGTTTACTTGATCCGGTTTGTAACAATGGTTACCGTTTTTTTTTAATTTGATAAATGGACCACCAATTTCAAAATATAATTTTGGGTTGGGTTTTAAAGTTTAGATTAATTTGGATAGGAGTCTGGTTCATGGTTATTGGTTATTTTGCACACCCCTAGCCAAATGTAGTTTCTTATATCAAACATGAATATCATTTTAAATTCGACGAAATATCCAAGAGGGGCATGACATTGGTGGAGTCACTCAAAAGTACGACTGGGTAGATGTAGAAGTGTTGGGTACCCGATCCATTATGAATCCTGAGACGAATATAGATCATGTTGGTATGGCGACCGACGTTTCTCTAAACTGGTTGATTCTTCTAATTGGTCTGGAGAAATAATATGCAGCTCTTTTGACAACTGCTCGCTCCGACTTTACGAATGTATCTTCACTAAGATAGGCTTGTGGCTACCTTTCTCTTATTTCTAAGTGGTCATCTTGAAGCATTTGAAGGTGTCTCATTCTCAGCTTCACACGGAGGCATGGGCTTACATGAAGATGTTCCAGTATTATACCGAGCTTAAGTCTTGGGATCCTTCTCTGGGATGTTCTTTTACCTATTTTATATGGTGCGTGCTTCTCATAATGACCACTTATTTACTTGTATTTTTAGTAAAAAGACACTAGTTTTAATTCCCTTAAGAGATTGAACTCAAAAAAATCTGAAAGACAATTTGTGCAAAAAAGTGTAATGAAAAGTGTGTGTGATTAAATCTTAAATGTTTGAATATTGACAAACTGAATGTAAATATATCCTGAAGGAAGTTATGTGTACTTCCTGAGTTAATGAGAACCATAATGGGTTTTTTATTGATGTGGCCCATAACCCGGAGTGTTTGAGGAATTGTGTGGCCCATCAACGCATGTAGGCTTATTTGGGCCGGATCAGGTATGGGTGTATTTGGGTCCTAAATGGAAGCACCCACAACTTCCAATTGAAATGCAGTTGCATCATCGTTGCATTCAGATTCCTCAAGTTTAAAAATGAGGAGATAAAATTGATGTTTTCATCGGTGGCCTGTGTTAAACCGTCCATCACAACTTTAACATAAGCCATAGTATTGGCGGTCTTGGAGTTCAGAAAGAGATATGAGTTTGATGAGGGATTGAGGTTTGGGTGGTGAAATGGATAAAGTAGATTTAAAAGAGGGTTGTGGAGTTTGTAATGGTGAATGTGATGGATAATTGGGTTTTGGAGTATGATGGTAGCGATCCAACATTTTCCCTTGTTGCAGCTTTGCGAGGCTAATCGCCTGAGAAAGGGTTTGTGGTTGGAAAGCTTGAACCTTACGATGGATCACTGGTTTAAGGCTGGAAATGAATCAGCTTAAATAAAACTGATAGGGCAAACACATAATGTTATTAGCTTGGGATTTGAAATGGGTTTGTTCATTAAGATTGATTGAAATTCTCCATAGATTTTTGGGGATTTCCAACATCTGGTATCAAGAGCTCTAGTTTAATCGACTCGTGGGAGGAAAATCACCATGGCAACAAATCATCCAAACGGGCATTTTCCAGCAAATCTTCTGATTCTCAAGAACAACAATTATGAGAATTGGTGCAAGCAGATAAAGGTTATGTTTTGTTATCAAGATCTTTGAGATCTTGTGAAGAATTGAAGAAGAAAGATTATAAAGCTCTCTTTATAATCCATCAATGTGTTGATGCAAATAATTTTGAAAAGGTTAGTGATGTAGAGTCAGCGAAAGAAGCATGGGAAATTTTGGAGAAATCGTTTGGAGGCGCGGAGAAGGTGAAAGATGTGAGGTTACAAACTCACAAAAGAACGTATGAATTGCTTCAGATGGAAGACAATGAAAGCATAACTGATTTCTTCACCAAGGTTACGAAACTGATGAATTAAATGAAGGTATGTGGAGAAGTGTTGGCATCAAGATCTGTTGTTGGAAAGATCTTGAGGTCATTGGCTCCAAAGTTCGACCACGTGGTAGTAGCCATAGAAGAGTCAAAAGATTTATCAAAACTGACAAAGGAAGAGCTTCAAGGGACACTTGAATCTCATGAACAAAGAATGGCTGAAAGAGCTGCAGGAAAGTCGAAGAGTGATATGGCTTTGCAGGCGCAATCAGCAAAAGAAAGGAAAGACAAAGGAAGTTGGAATGGCAACAAAGGCAGAGGAGGCTACCACAATTCGACTGATCGAAATCAGCAAGAAGGAAACTCGTTGAATCAGAGAAAACCCTGGAACCAAGGCAACCAAAGAGGTGGTGTTACAGGTAGAGGAAGAGGTGATGGTCAAAAGCCAGACAAGAGTCACATTTAGTGTTATAATTGTCAGAAGTATGGTCACTATTCTGGTGATTGTCCAGAAAAGCAAAAGAATCAAGAAACTTATGCAAAGTTGGTGAAACATGAAGAAGAAGAGACATTGATGATGGTTACAACAAGAGATGAAGAGAGATTCAAGGACCAGTGGTACTTGGACTCAGGATGCTCATCACACATGTATGGAAGGAAAGATTGGTTTTTCAACATAAAGCCCTCAATAAAGAACATGGTACAATTTGCAAATGATAACACTCTAGCAGTTGAAGATGTTAGTGATGTTCTGATTATGAGGAAAGATGGCAAGAGGTTAGTAATTTCAAATGTGTTGTATATACCAGGCACGAAGAGTAATTTTCTCAGCATAGGCAAGTTAGTCGAAAAGAACTATAGAGTGTCGATTGAAGACAAGATGATGAGAGTTCTCGACTTAAATGGAAGGTTGATATTGAAGGCTCTAATGTCTCAAAATAGAACCTTCAAGATTGAACAAAATATGATGGAGCATAAGTGCCTTGCAAGAATAGCCAACAAAGATGAATAAATATGGAATTATAGACTTGACCATCTCAATTTCAAAGACATCAGAGATTTGAAGAGAAGAAATATGGTTTCAGGATTACCATAAATTGGCAATCCAAACGAAGTATGTGAAGAATATGTGCAAGCGAAGTAGCATAAGAACAACTTCAGTAAGGATGCAAGAAGTGGGTCGAAGGCAATTCTTGAAGTTATATACTCTGATGTATGTGGTCCCCTCCAGGTGGATTCGATTGGAGGTAACAAATACTTTGTTACATTCATAGATGATTTAAATCGAAAACTGTGGTCTTACCTGATCAAGAAGAAAAGTGAAGTGATCGAGGTATTTTCCAAGTTTAAATCTATGGTCGAAAGATCAAGATTTTGAGGACTGGTGATGGTGGAGAATATGTGTCGAAAGACTTCTATGCATTATGTGTGAAAGAAGGGATTGTGCATGAGGTGGTACCACATTACACTACACAGCAGAATGGAGTTGCAGAAAGGAAGAATAGAACTATTATGAATATGGTTAGAAGTATATTGAAAGGCAAGCATGTACCCAAAGAATTAGGGGGAGAAGTTGTGTCGACTGCGACATATATCCTGAACAGATGTCCAACGAAGAAGCTAGAAGGAATCACGCTAGAAAAATGTTGGTCTGGTGTCAAGCCTAGTGTCGCATCGCGCGAAAAACCGGCGGGAAAAGAAAGAACAACAGAGCCGCCACCGTGCGTTATTTATCCCAAAAGAGGGAAAGGAAACGCTCAGAGTAAACCTGGGAAAGAACATGGTCTCGCGACCAAAGAGGATGGGTTCGGGAGTCGGTTATGCGAAGGGAAGGTATTAGCACCCCTACGCATCCGTAGTACTCTACGGGATCCACGCACAAAAGGAAGGAATATTGGTTGCTAAACACTGCTCAAATACTCACACACATTGGCTGAAAGAAACGCAAGAAACTGACTGAAACTGACTCGGCAGGACATCGTATCCTGGGCCTACTTAGTCTATCAGGCATAGACATCAGAGTCGAAGTAGTTCGGACTGGGGAAACGACACATGCTCGCTAGGATATCGCATCCTATGCATACGTATCTTCTCGGACGAGAGAAGAATCAGAGCATTCGTAGCTCGGCTGACACGCACACAAACAAAACAAGACACAGGCAAACGTGGAGCCCGACTGCCAATCACTGGACTTATATCAGCATCCGAACCAAAACGCACACAAGAAGGCAAACATGGAGCCCAAATGCCAATCACTGGACTTACATTAGCATCCGAACCAAACACACGCACACTGGAACCCAAATGGCACTCGATGGACTTACATCAGCTTCCAAGCACACAACGACACAACAAGTTAATAGGGAGTCGGGGACTCGAGCCTATAACTGTCAAGCACACACTGAAACAGACAGGCAACGGATTGCTAAGGAGTCAGGCACTCGAGCCTAGCGACTGTCAGACAACACACACAAAAAAGAAAAAAAAGGGGCGCCCGGAGAGATCAGCTCAATCTCCTGCCTACATACTTCATCTGATGTGAAGATCAGGGCGATGTAGTTCCCCTACGCAGGGATAAAGGACTAGCCTAACCAGATAACAGAGGGAGACACAACTAGGGAGACTACGACTCGAGCCTAGATGTTATCATGCAAATCATCCCTAAGTTATGGTTTCTAGCTAAATGGCACAAGGGCCAACCTATCCTAAGTATGCACAGGAGAAGCAAAGGTCTCAATTGCAACTAGGGCAAGAGAAAGGGGATATCTCAATCACAACAGGGGTGAGAGAAAAGGGATAGTGTTAGTGGTTAGTCAAACTCGACAAGACATCGCGTCTAGTGCCTACGTATCTCACCTGAACATGAGAATCAGAGTTGCCGTAGTTCGGCCGAACAACTCTAAGCATGGCTCACACAGGAAGTAAGCCACACAGACTTGACTTTGCACAAGGGCAAGTCAAGCTCAACCTATCTTGCACAAGGGCAAGTCTAAGCTAAACCTAAAGAGGCAAAGCAAACAAGCAAACACAATCACAAGAAGCACACTCTATATGCATACAAGAGGCTCAAGCAAAGGCTAGGTTTTAGTCGAGGGGTCATATCAACCTCGACAAACAAACCTCTGGAACTGGGTGAAGGGTGCTCTTAACCTTGCCATTGAGGGGCTAAGGTGAAGAAGATGAAAGGTGAGTGAAGATAAGACTTCACAGCTCTTATCCCTGGCCTGGGAGAGCTCAAAACAAGAATGTGTGGGTTCAGAAAGTGGGAACCCTTCTACACATTTAAAACTGACTCAACTGTACAATTGTACAAGATCTTGGGTTTGTATCTGCAATGCATCAACACAGTGGTGTGAGCAAAGCAGATGACACACTGAATAGTGGGGGATAGATTGCATATCCCTACCTTCCACCAATTGCCTCTTCACTTAGGAGGTCTTTGACTCTATGCAAGGACAAAATTAAACATCCACAAACATCGCCTCTTAAGGAGGACTTCAGACAGTTGCCTGGCCAAGTAACAGACCAGGTCTTCCAGACTACATGAAGTAAAAGAGACATACCTCAATGCAAATTGCTTACAAGCAAAGCAAAGCAAAAAAGTTCACAAGGAACTAAAAGCAACTAAAGTACCTGAAATCAGTCAAGCACAGTTAGTATACAAGTCAGAGTTAAATCAAAATGAAACAGACATCAACCAGTCAACACAAGCAAGTGAATGTGCAAGGCACAAGGCTTAAGGCATGTGAGCCAAGCTACCTACAAAACAAACAAGTTAGACAATGATATTCAAGCAAGCTCAATCAAATTGTAATGATCTCTTTGAAGCATTCGTAGCTTAACCTGAAAACATAAGCTCAAAAGTGAGTACCAGGACCACTAGGGCAAGCCTAGGGTCAAAAATGAATGAGAAAGTCAAAACAGCAAGGGTTAAGTATCCAAAATCATGTTCAAACCATTAGGAAACAAAACCAATTGGGTTCACATTCATATCAATCACTATCATCATTTCATGAGCCATTTAGGTCAAAGCATGGCAAACAGAAGCTCATAGAGGTCAACAGCAAGACTTAACTCAAAAGCAATCTAAACATTTTCCAAAAATCATCAAATAAATCATGATCAAAACTAACACATAGCATGGTAAGCATGTCAAATTTCATCCCATTTGGATGAGAGGAAGGCAGTCAATGAAAATCATGAAGTCAAACCAAATTCAAGCATGCACAAAGAAAGTCAACAAGCATGGGTCAACTTCAAAAAATCATATCAAATTGAAAACAGATGAGAAATGAATGAGATTAACACCAATGCCAAGCTTGAGATGTCTAGTTATCACATATCAAATTTCATGTCCATCTAATAAAGTATGAGAATTTCACAAATGAAATGGGAACATGTGTCACACAAAGTCAACTATTGACTAGGCAGGGGAGAAAATCTCAAACAATTAGGAAAATAGCTCAAATAAATCCAAGAAAATTCACATGTGAACTAGACATACAAGAGTAGGTTCATGCAAAATTTGGGGTCATTTGGATGTAAGGAAGCATGGTAATGAAAATCATGAAGTTGGACATCAATGGTGTGACACAAGTTGTCACACCCTAATTCAAAAAAATCATATCTCACAAACCACAAATGATAAATTCACAAACTTTATACCAAAATCACCATGAATGTGTCTAGTTTAAGCACATAAAATTTGGGAGCCATTGGATAAAGTATCATCATTTCACAAATGTTTTGGCAAGATGTACAAAATTTGGTCACATGTCACAAACCCTAGCACCATTTAAAAACCACTCACCCAAAAATTCTGGAAAAATAATGATAAAAAAGTAGAGATCATGATGAACACAACACAAAAAATCTCATTGAATTTGGATCAAAAATGAGCAAGTTATGAATTTTGGAAGGTTGGTTATAAAAATGTGAAATAAATGAAGCAAGAATGGCATTTTTGTAATATTTGAATCCACTTAACAAAACACAGTCGTTTTGGGCAGTAAATGGAATGTTTTGATTGGCTGGAGGGAGAAATGGCCATGCACACGAAAATGGGGGCAATTCTGGGCAAATTGGGATTAGGGTTCATATCCAAAAATCGTGATTTCACAATCTCATCCAAAAATCGAAATTGAATACATGGAAATGATCAGCAAGCCATGGCAAACAAGAATCTACCATTGATTTTCATTAAAACCACACAAAAGTCAAGAATCGAGCAGAAACCTATTCTAACATCAAACTTCAAAACCATATATCTTCATGGATAGATAATCATTTTCAAAAAGGAAAGCAACATGATACTCAGCATTGAAAGACCTATACTAAACATGTATCAATTTGGAGAATCATGGAGCTCGAAAATTTACCAAACTGAACAGGGCAATGTTGAATGTGATGCTGGAGATGCTTCCAATGCTTGACAGGTATCCAAATAGCTTCAAAGGGTCCAAGGCAAGCTGTTTGACATGTTACTTGAACTTGAATCAAGCTGGAAATGAAGATGGCCACTGAACTGGTTTTTGCTTGATTTTGAGAAAGGTGATGTTTTTGATTTTCAAACAGTGAGCAATGGAGGTTTGAGACAGCTTCAATATACCCTATGGATCATGACAAACTAATTTGCTAAGCTTGGAATGGCCTGAAAGTGAAAGTGGCTTTAAAATGCAAATTTGATACAATGTGACAAGTTGAAAAGTGATTTTGAGTTCTTGATGTTTTCTGCAGGTTTTGAGGCTTTGGACACTTGCTATGTGATATTTGAGGTGTGTTTGCAATGCTCTTTTGATCAACAAGTGCTTAGAACAAAAGCTGTCATGTTTTGGCTATTTGGTGGCTTTTTGAATGAGATGTTGAGATGGACCAAACTGCTATGGTTGGCAAGGCAAGGTTTTGGTTTTGACAGCAAGAATGAAGAAATACTGTTATCAAAGCAAGGCAGGGTTTGTTACTTTGTTCAGTTTTTACAGGTTTTGGAAGAATGGCCAAGGGTGTATGGTTTGTGGCTGCAAGACCAGTGCTACAAGAAGCCGATGCAGATGGTGTAAAATGATTGCAATGAGTTCACAATGTGGTATAGGTGTTGTCTTAGGCAAGGCAATGTTTTGTTCTTTGGTGGTTTGTTGACAGGTTCAGTAAATGCAAGGCAAGGTGTTTTTGAGCCAATGAGGGGACCAAGGTTTGTAGGCTAGATGGATGCAATTGTTGCTGCAGCTATTGGTTTCATTTGATGGAAAATGTTGAGGAAATGCTGTGTTGAGCAAAGCAGGACTTTGTTCTTTTGAGGGTTTGACAGGTTTGGTAAGTGTGAAAAATGCAGTTTTTAGGATGAGGGATTTTTGTGTTATGGCTGCTGCTTATTAGTGCTTCCAATGACAGGGAATGAGATTAAGATGTTCTATTTGAAGTTGCTTTTGGCAGGGCAAAACTTGGTCTTTTGTGTTTTTGGACTGAACTTGCAAAAATGCCAAGATGTGTTTTTTGGAGAATGATTTGAAGCAGGTTGGTTCTGCTGTGTATGTTGGCTTGTGTTTTTGAAATGCAACAGCAAGGTGATGTTTTGAGGGAATGTGGAGATTTTTGGTTTTTTGCTCCTAGTAATGTTTCACATGACAGGAAACAAATATAACCCCTGCTGTCTTGTGCTGCTTGCTCCTTTTGACAGCATTGGCCATTTTGAAAAGAGAATGTCCAATGAGAGAGAGTGAGGATTTTAGCATGAGTGAGTTGGTTCGATGGTTGGTCTGCTGCTACTTCATGGCAGCAAGTGAGGTTTTTTGTATCCAAACCATGCTTAGTTCACTTTGTGAGTTTTGACAGTTTCTTTGGTAAATGCAAGTTTGGTTTCTTGACAGAAAAAAATGGAATGGCCAAGAGTGAAGTGTGTTTGTAAAAATGTGTGAACCAAGGTTTTTTATTGGTTTTGATGGCTGCCACCTGGTTTTGGTTTTGACAGAAAAATGGTAAGGAGAATATTGCCTCAAGCCAAGGCCAGGTTAGGTTGCTTTTGGACTGAGAGTTGGAAATGCAAGTGAGAGGGGTTTCTTTTTTGGTCTGCTGCTGCTCTTGTTGACAGAAAAAAAAACAAGTGAAGTTTTCTGTTCTATTTTGTGCTCTTTTGTAAGGCAGTCTTTGAGAAAATGTCAAGGTGAGGCCTTTTGCATGAGTGAATCCTTGGTTCGTCATGTGCTGCCAAGGGTTTGTGGTATGACAGAAAAATGGACAAGACTGCTAGGTGCAGTGCCAAGCATGGTCATGGAAACATGGAGTTCTTTTTGACAGTCTTTTTTGCCAAACATGCCAAAGCAAGGTGGACTTTTAGGATGAGTAAAGTTGGTTGGTCTGTCATGTGTTGTTGCTGCTGCTATGTCCTCATGACAGAAAATCTGATGCACCAAACTGTTATGTGTAAGTACAAGCATGGTTGTGGAAGTATGGTGCAAACAGATTTTCCAATTCTTCAGCAACTAGGACATGGCTTCTTGTTTTGCTGGTTTTTTAGCAGCAAGATGAGGCTCTAATGACAGCAAATGACCTGCTGATTTTCTGTTTGAAGGTACCAAGGCAAGGCATGGTGGATGGTATGGACAAGTATGGTGAAATTGTACCTTTCTTACAATTCAAGCAACCAAGCAATGGCCTTATGTACTGCATATTTTGACTTTGCAAACACATTCTAAATGACATTTCTGAGCTTTCCCAATTGGCCAAATGTTGAAAAAATGTTTATATCAAAAAGTCAACTCTTGGTCAAACTTGCATTTAAATGAAATAGGTCAAAAAATGCCATTTTGATTGGTGAGGTTTTGGCTCATGAAATTTATATTTTTGGAAAGAGGGGATCAAATGTGACTTGTAGGAAAAAACCCCACCAAAATTGGCCAAACGGTTTGGGAGATATGGCCCTTTGAAGTTCAAGATTTTCTGAAATCGATTCGATCATAACTTGCCAACCACACATGGGAATTGAGAGTTCTAGGACTTTTTGGAAATGGGAGAACAAGATCTTCAACTTTCATGTTGGGCAAAAATTCATTTGAGGCTTGTATCAAAATGTAAGTTTGAGGATCAAGACTTTCCATTTATGGCAGGTTTCAGTTACAGACCCAGTTTCCATTTTGGGAAATTCATGATCTGGCTCCAAATTCTTCCATGATGGTGTTTGGCATGATATATGATGACTATTTGGACATGAATGAACTCTCACCAACCAATTCCAATCACCCAATCATTGATTAAATGGACAGTTGACCAACAGTTGACTTTTAGGGTTTTGGCTGACTGTGCATTGACTGATGACTTCCAAACCCTAATTCCTTGAGAACTTGACTTCAAATGATGTCCCAAGTTGTATGGACTCTTGATTATTGACCATGGTGCCCAAATTCCACAAGAATGACCACCATCCACTGCTTTGACTGACAGTTGACTTTTTTAGGGTTTTGACTGTCTGTGTATGAACTGATGATCTCTGAGCCTTCAACCCTTGACCAAAATACTTCAAATAGACCTCCAAGCCATGTGAACTTGTTGGACAAACCTCAAGGCCTTGATTCAATGAGAAATTCCTTTGCTTGCTTGGTTGACTGATCAGGAGGTTAGTTTGACCTAATTCTTGATTGCTTGCTCTTGAGGCAACTGAGGACAATGCAAATGCTATGCAATGGACCATGATATGCTATGACCTAATATGAAAATGTATGTACAATGATAGGTGCAAATTTGAGGTGCTACAGCTGCCCCTATTCAATCAGCTGGGAACCCGAATGGATGAGAGCAACGGCTGTCAGACTTTCAGGGTAAACAGGGATTGAATACCAAGAACCGTAGAATTTGCACAATACAGGGATCCGCCAATGGAAACGTCCACTGGGATTTGATATTTATTACTGGGTATACATTTTTTGTTTTTTTGTTTTCAAAGGGTATGGCCACATCCAGACATCGCAACGACGATGAATGGGGGAAAGAAATCACAACTAGATGCCAACGGACAACTAGGAAAAACTCGACGTTTATCGGGACCAACGGAGAGGTAACCAGACATTAATGAATGACTGGGAGGGATACAACCATACGTCAACGGACGAAATGGGAAAAACTCAACGTTTACCAAGACCAACGGAGAGGTAACCAACTGGGGACGACCAGGAAAAACTCGACGTTTATCGAAACCAACGGAGAGGTAACCAACTGGGGACGACCAGGAAAAACTCGACGTTTATCGAAACCAACGGAGAGGTAACCAGACATTAATGAATGACTGGGGGGACTCGACCAGACATCAACGGATGAATGGGAGAAAACTCGACGTTTACAGACATCGGAAGATGATGTTTACAGACACCAAAAAGATCGACCAGACATTTACTGATGAATGGGAAGACTCGACGTTTACAGACATCGGAAGATGATGTTTACAGACACCAAAAAGATTGACCAGACATTTACAGATGAATGGGAATGAGAGAAACACAACCAGACGTCAACGGACGACTGGGAAAAACTCGTCGTTTATCGAAACCAACGGAGAGGTAAATCCACGTGGGGACAGGTACAACTAGACATCATCGGATGACTAGGAAAAACTCGATGTTTATCGACACCAACGGAGAGGAGGAAACTCTACTGGGGAGAGTGAACACAACCAAATCATCAACGGATGATCGGGAAAAACTCGACGTTTATCGACACCAACGGAGAGGAGAATACTTCACTTGGGAAGGAGGACACAACCAAATCATCAACGGATGATCGGGAAAAACTCGACGTTTATCGACACCAACGGAGAGGAGGATACTTCTTCGGTCTGAATACCGGAAAATTGGCCTCGTGCCATGAGTACATCGACCTGATCGTCGGAAACTCCTTCGGTCTGAATACCGGGAAATTGTAAGTACATATTATCTATAGCCGTCAAAACATAGATAATACACTCGCATGGAAGATTATCCATAACCGGGTTGTAGGTTGTTAAATGAATAATCGACCAAAAAGAAAGGCATCTGGGTACCAGACTAGGTATGCAAAAGATGACCAATCAACAGGGGATAAAGCTGCTAACTCGGAGCAAGTATCCAAAAGGAAGGGGAAGACCCAATGGGGACAATACTGCTTGATCAAAGCAAGTATCCAAAGGGGACAAGACCATTAATACCACAAAGAGGGGATGACATCTACCGGTTTGTAGGCAGAAAACCACGGAAAAGTAACCAGTCATCAATAGGATGAGCACAAACGGTTAACTCCACTCAAGGGGATGAGAGTGGGATTTTACAACTACCAACTAGTAGGTAGAAAACCACAAAGATAGGACTTACAACTACCGGGTTGTGGGTAGAGGCCACAAATTCCGCTGAGGATGAAATGAATGAGTGCCGGTTAGTGAGCGACTATTCATTTATGCCCCAGGGCAACACAAGAGATAGTCAACAAGAAGCCAATTTAGGATCGATCCAAAAAGGCAGACTGAATCAAGACTCATCCTAATGAGGAAAGAACTCAATAGGGAAAACCCATCCCATTAGGGAGGGAACGGAAGCAACCGTCATCCACGAGGATGTATCTCAGTGGGGAAATGGCAGGAAAAGATTGACACTTTCTGCTTAAGGGGTAGACTCTACATGGAGAGATCAGACACACCCATATTTGCTTAAGGAGAAAGACCCAAGCTGGCAAGTCACTAACAATTGGGAGTAACACTGATGGGGATACCCCCTCGACCGAGGAATCACTTGTTCGGAAAACACCAACCTCTCGACCATGTTGATGAACCCAATTCTGAAGCCGATCCAATGGCGCGATGCTAAACTCTTTCCAACAACCCAACCTCGGCTGGTCGCCACGGCCTAGGGTTAATGGATATGCTTGCAATGTTGATGCATGAGTTTTTTCTTGCTTTACACAATGCCCCATGATCATGGAAATGCTATGCACTAATGATGCAATATGCTATGCTTATCTAAATGATGAATGCATAAACACACGTCTCCTTCAGAGACAACACCGGGGAATTCCAGGAACTGTGCTGGGGATCCTATAGCCATGTCAACTTCCATTCTGCTGGGGAAAGATAAACCTTGCTGGGGAGAAACCATCAACACAACCTCTGCTGTGAAGACAACTTCAGACTTGGAAAACAGTCACAACTCCGCTGGGGATACAGATATCAGTCTACTACAGAAACCCGTCCAATCCACTGGTAGGATGAACTCTGCTGGAGAAATAAGTACTACTCCACTAGGGACGACCCAACCAATCCATATGTAGGAGAATCACTGCTGGAGAAGTATTTCATGAGACCCGCTCCACTCGGGGAACCTGCTGAGGAAAAACCACACCATTCTGCTGAGGAGAACGATCCTAGTGGAGAGAACAACCATAGTGGTGAGAGTAGCAACTCTGTTGAGGATGATGACACGTCATATCGTACTGGAGATGAATTCCCACAAACCTGCTTGGGATAAGCACTCACAGCCATACTGGAGATGATAGTATCACAAAACCAATTGTTGGGGAACACACCAACAGTCTACTGATAAACTCCACTAGGGGACTCCCGGGGAAAATAGTTGCCAGGCGCTCAGCGGGGATTCTCAACTGGGGAAATCTGCAAGCACAGGCCTGCTGGGGAGAAGCAATCCTTAGATCTGTTGGGGAAAGAAGGTACGGTCTACAGGCATCTCTGCAGGGGAAATAACTCCGATAGCTTCAATACTGACTTGGGCTGGGGACGTGATAACCTTCAGGCTTGCTGAGGGGACAATGATCTCGAATCTGCCAGGGAGATCACACTCTCAATCCTCTGGGGAGATACAGCTTGTTTGACAGGGATGTCGGTCGACTTGTCGAACACTGGTGTCCATCATCCACCCATAGTGTTGACTTTCCACTTTTAAGAACTCACAGACTCATCCGGACTTTTCTGCTCCATCATCTTGTATTCCCAACTCGTCCGTACTTCACGGAGGTTGAACTCTTGGGATTCATACATACTTTCCAATCGTCAGACTTTGAAGAGTCTTCTTGATTAACCTTCCAGGATCGTGGTCATAATCCTTCACCATCTTTTCACGATTCATCTATCCCTTGCCCCTGGTTGGACTCTGAGGGGATCTCTTTGTCAAAAAGGTTCATATTACCACTGGCAAGTGAATGAAGATGTCTAACAGCACCTGCACAAGAGATCGTCAGATAAAAACGTGCCCCAGGTATGCCCCAGGTGTTCTGATATTTCAACACTTAGGTCACTCAGACTTCCAAGTAAGATTTCCAGATTTCAATCTCACAAGCATGCATCAGAAGGGACCTCTATGTTTCAAAAGGCAAATATTCTTATCAAAACGAATAGATGTTTTCGTAATCAAAACAGTAATGACACAAAAACAAAATTTACTTGATCGAACACACGCTTTATTTGACTGGAATAAAAGATGGCTCACAATTGAGCAACACACAGGAAGCAAACCCTGGAAAGAGGTGATTGCACATAAAAGAAAAATCTATCCTAATGGCAACGTGAAACTGCGATCTCATCGGGTTCCCACTCAGTTACACCCCATATGTCCTTAAGACTTTCCGGACCTTCTGTCTTCTGAACAAGACGCTTCCAATCGGTCTCTGTCGGAGATTATCCAAGTCAACATGAGCACAAATGATCATGCTGGACGCAGTTGTTCGTTTCATTCCCTCTTTTGCCTGGACCGCCCTTTCGGGTTTCAGTCCATCGGGATACCCTTTTTTGCCCAAGTCGCCCTTGCGGGTTTTCAACTTGCCGGGTGTACAGTTCTTTTCTTTTATTTTTATCCCTAACTTTTGCCCGAACCTTTCTCTTTTTCTTGGTTCGCCGGGATGCCCATTTTTTGCCTGGACTCTTTATTCTCTTTTTTTTTTGTCCAGCGGGTTTCTTTCACGAAGTATTTTCTAACTGCGTCCGCATTCACAGGGAATGGAAAATCGTCGTCGTCCGTGGTCGTCATTAACAAGGTTCTGTCAGAGGAAAACCGTCTTGACCACGAATGAGACACTTATAACTGCTTTATCCATCTGCCCCACAATCGTCTTGAGGAGGAAGGATCCTTTTCAACCAATTCTTCCACGTGGTACGCGCGAGGTCACACTTCTTGGTTAACAACATGCTTCGTTCACTGGGTACAACTGCCCCATGACAAGTAACTGTCAGCCCTTCCCTCGGTTGGACTCAACGTGTCATTCTGAGTCTTTATCCATTTAGCCTTCTCTGGTTTCTCATACATCCGTGAGGAAGACACTGTCCCAGGTAGATGCACATCCCTAGGTTCAATATCCAGGATACAGACTTTATGTTCAGCCACCATTGTTGGTGCAACCAACTGGGATCCGGGAAGTACTAACTTATTCACCTCATCTCTTCCCCCTCAGACATCGGAATCCGTTCGGATTCAGGGTCAGGCCCCTCCTCCGGGATCGGTCACTCTCAATCTTTCGATTTGAGTACCTTGAGATGTCCTCATCAGGGACCTCAAACCTCCTTGGTTGATAACCTTCCATGGATTGTTACTAGCTTCTCAAACACATATCTGATCAGATCCATTATGGACATTCACAAAATGGTATGAATCAGCATATACTGTCTCAGTCGGCGAGCAGCCTATGCCAAAGTACATCAAGTTTTTTCGAACAGTGAGTGTATTGTTTCACAGTCGATAAACCTTTTGCTTAGGTAAATTGCATACTCTTTTCGACAAGACTAGTCATGCTAACTCAGTACGCACCTCCTAGACCCCTCGAGGGCTGCCGAGTACCAGATTAACAATTATTTCTTTCACTGAGGTATCGGAATCAGAGGTTCCTACAACTTACCCTTTTTTTTTTTTTTTTTTTTTTTTTTTAGCAGGATCGACCTCGATTCCTCTGATTCGCTCACAACAAGCCCCGGTAGCTTGATGGACAACACTCCATAAGTGCACTGATTCAGACTCAAAAGTATGAGTTATCTCAAACGGTCAAACAACTCGCCCCAAGTCCACCGGATGCCCCTGTTCTGCTTGGGACTTTGCCATCATGTCATCAACATGGCATTTGCTTTCACGATGAATCATGTCATGAAACAAAGTCACCGTAGACCTCTGATACGTGGCACCGGCCTCATGTGACGGAATGACATCAACTTAGAACAAGAAGGTGCCCCTTGTGTGATGGACCTGGTTTGCTTCATATCATCTGGCAAAAATTCAATCTGGACTTGGCCGAGAAGCCATCCATGAAGATAAACACTGAGACCTGAGCCATATAATTAATCAATACCTCATTGTGAAGTACCGGGAATCCACCTTTCAGATTAGCTCCAATCACATTTTAACAGCCCACACGCATCCTCTCTTTTCATCCTTTTCTGACCTTAGCTCCTGCTTCTCTAGAGAACAGCCTTCTGTTGATGGTAGCTTGTGTACCAGAACATTGGCATCCCACCTTGGTGTATCTAGACATAACCAGGCAGACATATTTAACCTGCTCTTCCAAAAGGGCTACCATTCCGCTCTTGACTTGCCTCTGAAACGACCTCAGCTTTTCGCTTTCTAACCTCGGCGGAGCTTGGAGTAACAATCTTGAATCGCTCCTCGTGCGGTTGAATCACCTTCTCCTCTTGTTTCAATGACCTGGCTAATTCCAGCAAATCACAATCTTCTTCGCCTTTTTCTCTGGCATGATAGATCGAATTGTCGAAGTCATACCGAGGTGTAACCAAATCGTTATCGGTGAGATCAGGAGAGTAATCACTTTGGAACGAGACAAAATCAAAAGGAAAGAGAATGAAAAACGTTGCCATTTTTATTTGTTTTTTTCTCTTTTTAAAATTGCAGAATTAAATGAAAAACAGGGGACACCGCTTTTAACTACAAAAACATCCATTCATTACTGATGCAGAATGTTGCATAATGAAACACACGAGATGGCCCTTACAATGGACCATTACGTTTCGGGCAAAACGTATGGCTTTCATGCAAACAAAAATTGAAAAACAGAAATACTACTCTTCAGAACGAGTGACAGTGATGCTTTTGGAGGCCTTCCAATTGCCTGGTACGCATGACTTTATCCATGCCTCAAGCTCGCGGTCGTTGTCAACATCTCCACCCACTGAACGGGCATGACCAGGATCCATCATTCCTGCACTGACGAAGGCGTACAGCGGACGACATCCTCTGTCTGGTCTAGACGACTCTAAATCCGGATGATAACCGACTCCAAACATGTCTGCTTTTGCCATGATGTCAATGATCCTTCCCCAGCCTTGGGTCTCTTTGTTCCTCACCACTTCCAGAGCTTGTTTATAAGAAGAAATGGACAACTTCTTCTCTTTCTCAGTGGCACGGACATTCTCCACCTGGACGGTTTCAACTGCCAGACTGGGTGCTTTACATCTTACACCGTCCATTTCTACTTTCTTCATCTTCTGGGTCGTGTCTTTCATCAATACGCACTCTTCTGTAGTGACGGCGGCATAAGCATTATCAACAGCAGGTAAGGCTCCATCCTGTAGCAGAAGTTTTGGAAACATAGCCTTTGGACCTCTTAGCTGACCCTTTTCAATCATTTCTACTCCTTTCTTGGCCTTCTTCACCATCTTGACTTTTGCTGGTCTCTGCCTGAGTGCGGGGTTGACATCCTCATTCATTATCTGGGCCAAGCTAATAGCCTTGGAGTCCACCAGATCTTGGACGATATGCTTAAAAGCTCTGCAACCTTCAATGCTGTGCCCGGGTGCCCCAGAGTGAAACTCGCACTTGGCACTCTCATCATAGTTGGCAGGCCTCCGCTGCTGTTCTATAGGAATCAAAATCCTCGGCCGAACTAATCCCAGATCCCTCAACCTTTGGAAAAGAAAGGCATAAGTCACCGGTGGTTCCTCAAACTGACGATCCTCATTCTTCTTCTTCACCTGGTTCTTAGCTCCCGGTGTCTTCTGTTGAGGTGGCAGTTGTTGCTGTTGAGTAGGTGGGTTGCTGACAGGAATGGTTACAGTGGCAGCATAAGGATGATAACGATCTTTGCTACGTTCTTTCTTTGCGGGCACACCAACTGGCTCAACCTTCTTCTTGAATGGACCACTGTCGGAGGGTTTCTCTGCTACAGTACCAGAAGGTTTGTTCACTTCGGAGGACGGAGCCTTCTCCTGAACTTTCTCCACTATCAGCCCTTTCTCGATTCTTTCCAATCTCTCAGACATGGCTTTCTGTTCCAAGGCAAGTCCTTGCACAACACTGAACAACTCCCTCATCATCTCTTTCAGCTCAAGGATATCGGCGTTGAGAAGATCCATCAGCTTGGATTTGTTGACCCCTAGCAGGTTATCTGAACAGACGAGCTATGCGTACCGGTTGAATACTGAAACCTACAAAACAGCAAATGGGTTAGTATGACTCACACATGCAACGTCTGTCCGTACTAGGAATATTCAGTCCTCTTTTTTTTCTGGTTTTATTGAGACAGATAAAATTTCATCAACAACATTTTGACATCTGGATGTCTCTCAACCGGGGTTTTTAATTTAAAAATAATGGACCCTGAGTACGGACAGACATGAGTTGAATGCAGATGAATGCGAGATGATATGATGCAAATGCATGAATGCAGGCCTTGTGTCGCCAAGTCAACTGTAGTCCCTCTGCTTTTCTGAACCAGTCATATCTGTGGGATCAAGTCACCGTAAATCCAACTTGGGGGGTTCCGAAATAAACGGAACCGGAGATTATATCACTTATCTTTGCAGGAGCAACCACTAAACGGGTGACAAACGGATCCTCTGAACAAGTACTCTCAACTCAGCCCGGGGATCCGAAATAAACGGAACCCGCTGATAAACCATGGACAGAACTCTGGCGTCCCAGAAATAAATGCCCATAATCCATAGTCACCATCAGTACCAAGAGTCACCAACAAGTCACCAACAATCAGCAACTGTACCTGTAATGATCAAACCTCCCCACTCACGGGTGTTATCTAGGCCAGGGTAAAGTCGAGAGAAACGCAGCATAAATAACCTTTCGCAGAATATCATCCTGTGCACACCCGATGTATGCACCAATAATATCCCACCAGGGTCTGAACTGCTCGTGATATCAATGTTCCGCTAAGTGGCGCCATACCACCCGCTTCCCATGAATCACTCTATTCCTAGGTTTCCTAGATTTCACTCATAGCCTGGGTATTGGGCCTTTTACCTCAAGTAACTCCCACCCCCAAACAGAGAAACACAGACAACACAGCAGATGAATATGAATGAAATGCAAACATTAATGCAAATAATAAATGCAGACAGTAAGTGCACATATATACAATGAATGCAATAAATACAACAGCAAACAGCAACCAAAACCCTAGCCTAGAGAGCGCTAGGAGAGACTCGCTCAGGGAAGATGGACCAGCACAGGTCAACTTCTCGGACATCCCCAGCAGAGTCGCCAGCTGTCGCATCGCGCGAAAAACCGGCGGGAAAAGAAAGAACAACAGAGCCGCCACCGTGCGTTATTTATCCCAAAAGAGGGAAAGGAAACGCTCAGAGTAAACCTGGGAAAGAACATGGTCTCGCGACCAAAGAGGATGGGTTCGGGAGTCGGTTATGCGAAGGGAAGGTATTAGCACCCCTACGCATCCGTAGTACTCTACGGGATCCACGCACAAAAGGAAGGAATATTGGTTGCTAAACACTGCTCAAATACTCACACACACTGGCTGAAAGAAACGCAAGAAACTGACTGAAACTGACTCGGCAGGACATCGTATCCTGGGCCTACTTAGTCTATCAGGCATAGACATCAGAGTCGAAGTAGTTCGGACTGGGGAAACGACACATGCTCGCTAGGATATCGCATCCTATGCATACGTATCTTCTCGGACGAGAGAAGAATCAGAGCATTCGTAGCTCGGCTGACACGCACACAAACAAAACAAGACACAGGCAAACGTGGAGCCCGACTGCCAATCACTGGACTTATATCAGCATCCGAACCAAAACGCACACAAGAAGGCAAACATGGAGCCCAAATGCCAATCACTGGACTTACATTAGCATCCGAACCAAACACACGCACACTGGAACCCAAATGCCACTCGATGGACTTACATCAGCTTCCAAGCACACAACGACACAACAAGTTAATAGGGAGTCGGGGACTCGAGCCTATAACTGTCAAGCACACACTGAAACAGACAGGCAACGGATTGCTAAGGAGTCAGGCACTCGAGCCTAGCGACTGTCAGACAACACACACAAAAAAGAAAAAAAAGGGGCGCCCGGAGAGATCAGCTCAATCTCCTGCCTACATACTTCATCTGATGTGAAGATCAGGGCGATGTAGTTCCCCTACGCAGGGATAAAGGACTAGCCTAACCAGATAACAGAGGGAGACACAACTAGGGAGACTACGACTCGAGCCTAGATGTTATCATGCAAATCATCCCTAAGTTATGGTTTCTAGCTAAATGGCACAAGGGCCAACCTATCCTAAGTATGCACAGGAGAAGCAAAGGTCTCAATTGCAACTAGGGCAAGAGAAAGGGGATATCTCAATCACAACAGGGGTGAGAGAAAAGGGATAGTGTTAGTGGTTAGTCAAACTCGACAAGACATCGCGTCTAGTGCCTACGTATCTCACCTGAACATGAGAATCAGAGTTGCCGTAGTTCGGCCGAACAACTCTAAGCATGGCTCACACAGGAAGTAAGCCACACAGACTTGACTTTGCACAAGGGCAAGTCAAGCTCAACCTATCTTGCACAAGGGCAAGTCTAAGCTAAACCTAAAGAGGCAAAGCAAACAAGCAAACACAATCACAAGAAGCACACTCTATATGCATACAAGAGGCTCAAGCAAAGGCTAGGTTTTAGTCGAGGGGTCATATCAACCTCGACAAACAAACCTCTGGAACTGGGTGAAGGGTGCTCTTAACCTTGCCATTGAGGGGCTAAGGTGAAGAAGATGAAAGGTGAGTGAAGATAAGACTTCACAGCTCTTATCCCTGGCCTGGGAGAGCTCAAAACAAGAATGTGTGGGTTCAGAAAGTGGGAACCCTTCTACACATTTAAAACTGACTCAACTGTACAATTGTACAAGATCTTGGGTTTGTATCTGCAATGCATCAACACAGTGGTGTGAGCAAAGCAGATGACACACTGAATAGTGGGGGATAGATTGCATATCCCTACCTTCCACCAATTGCCTCTTCACTTAGGAGGTCTTTGACTCTATGCAAGGACAAAATTAAACATCCACAAACATCGCCTCTTAAGGAGGACTTCAGACAGTTGCCTGGCCAAGTAACAGACCAGGTCTTCCAGACTACATGAAGTAAAAGAGACATACCTCAATGCAAATTGCTTACAAGCAAAGCAAAGCAAAAAAGTTCACAAGGAACTAAAAGCAACTAAAGTACCTGAAATCAGTCAAGCACAGTTAGTATACAAGTCAGAGTTAAATCAAAATGAAACAGACATCAACCAGTCAACACAAGCAAGTGAATGTGCAAGGCACAAGGCTTAAGGCATGTGAGCCAAGCTACCTACAAAACAAACAAGTTAGACAATGATATTCAAGCAAGCTCAATCAAATTGTAATGATCTCTTTGAAGCATTCGTAGCTTAACCTGAAAACATAAGCTCAAAAGTGAGTACCAGGACCACTAGGGCAAGCCTAGGGTCAAAAATGAATGAGAAAGTCAAAACAGCAAGGGTTAAGTATCCAAAATCATGTTCAAACCATTAGGAAACAAAACCAATTGGGTTCACATTCATATCAATCACTATCATCATTTCATGAGCCATTTAGGTCAAAGCATGGCAAACAGAAGCTCATAGAGGTCAACAGCAAGACTTAACTCAAAAGCAATCTAAACATTTTCCAAAAATCATCAAATAAATCATGATCAAAACTAACACATAGCATGGTAAGCATGTCAAATTTCATCCCATTTGGATGAGAGGAAGGCAGTCAATGAAAATCATGAAGTCAAACCAAATTCAAGCATGCACAAAGAAAGTCAACAAGCATGGGTCAACTTCAAAAAATCATATCAAATTGAAAACAGATGAGAAATGAATGAGATTAACACCAATGCCAAGCTTGAGATGTCTAGTTATCACATATCAAATTTCATGTCCATCTAATAAAGTATGAGAATTTCACAAATGAAATGGGAACATGTGTCACACAAAGTCAACTATTGACTAGGCAGGGGAGAAAATCTCAAACAATTAGGAAAATAGCTCAAATAAATCCAAGAAAATTCACATGTGAACTAGACATACAAGAGTAGGTTCATGCAAAATTTGGGGTCATTTGGATGTAAGGAAGCATGGTAATGAAAATCATGAAGTTGGACATCAATGGTGTGACACAAGTTGTCACACCCTAATTCAAAAAAATCATATCTCACAAACCACAAATGATAAATTCACAAACTTTATACCAAAATCACCATGAATGTGTCTAGTTTAAGCACATAAAATTTGGGAGCCATTGGATAAAGTATCATCATTTCACAAATGTTTTGGCAAGATGTACAAAATTTGGTCACATGTCACAAACCCTAGCACCATTAAAAACCACTCACCCAAAAATTCTGGAAAAATAATGATAAAAAAGTAGAGATCATGATGAACACAACACAAAAAATCTCATTGAATTTGGATCAAAAATGAGCAAGTTATGAATTTTGGAAGGTTGGTTATAAAAATGTGAAATAAATGAAGCAAGAATGGCATTTTTGTAATATTTGAATCCACTTAACAAAACACAGTCGTTTTGGGCAGTAAATGGAATGTTTTGATTGGCTGGAGGGAGAAATGGCCATGCACACGAAAATGGGGGCAATTCTGGGCAAATTGGGATTAGGGTTCATATCCAAAAATCGTGATTTCACAATCTCATCCAAAAATCGAAATTGAATACATGGAAATGATCAGCAAGCCATGGCAAACAAGAATCTACCATTGATTTTCATTAAAACCACACAAAAGTCAAGAATCGAGCAGAAACCTATTCTAACATCAAACTTCAAAACCATATATCTTCATGGATAGATAATCATTTTCAAAAAGGAAAGCAACATGATACTCAGCATTGAAAGACCTATACTAAACATGTATCAATTTGGAGAATCATGGAGCTCGAAAATTTACCAAACTGAACAGGGCAATGTTGAATGTGATGCTGGAGATGCTTCCAATGCTTGACAGGTATCCAAATAGCTTCAAAGGGTCCAAGGCAAGCTGTTTGACATGTTACTTGAACTTGAATCAAGCTGGAAATGAAGATGGCCACTGAACTGGTTTTTGCTTGATTTTGAGAAAGGTGATGTTTTTGATTTTCAAACAGTGAGCAATGGAGGTTTGAGACAGCTTCAATATACCCTATGGATCATGACAAACTAATTTGCTAAGCTTGGAATGGCCTGAAAGTGAAAGTGGCTTTAAAATGCAAATTTGATACAATGTGACAAGTTGAAAAGTGATTTTGAGTTCTTGATGTTTTCTGCAGGTTTTGAGGCTTTGGACACTTGCTATGTGATATTTGAGGTGTGTTTGCAATGCTCTTTTGATCAACAAGTGCTTAGAACAAAAGCTGTCATGTTTTGGCTATTTGGTGGCTTTTTGAATGAGATGTTGAGATGGACCAAACTGCTATGGTTGGCAAGGCAAGGTTTTGGTTTTGACAGCAAGAATGAAGAAATACTGTTATCAAAGCAAGGCAGGGTTTGTTACTTTGTTCAGTTTTTACAGGTTTTGGAAGAATGGCCAAGGGTGTATGGTTTGTGGCTGCAAGACCAGTGCTACAAGAAGCCGATGCAGATGGTGTAAAATGATTGCAATGAGTTCACAATGTGGTATAGGTGTTGTCTTAGGCAAGGCAATGTTTTGTTCTTTGGTGGTTTGTTGACAGGTTCAGTAAATGCAAGGCAAGGTGTTTTTGAGCCAATGAGGGGACCAAGGTTTGTAGGCTAGATGGATGCAATTGTTGCTGCAGCTATTGGTTTCATTTGATGGAAAATGTTGAGGAAATGCTGTGTTGAGCAAAGCAGGACTTTGTTCTTTTGAGGGTTTGACAGGTTTGGTAAGTGTGAAAAATGCAGTTTTTAGGATGAGGGATTTTGTGTTATGGCTGCTGCTTATTAGTGCTTCCAATGACAGGGAATGAGATTAAGATGTTCTATTTGAAGTTGCTTTTGGCAGGGCAAAACTTGGTCTTTTGTGTTTTTGGACTGAACTTGCAAAAATGCCAAGATGTGTTTTTTGGAGAATGATTTGAAGCAGGTTGGTTCTGCTGTGTATGTTGGCTTGTGTTTTTGAAATGCAACAGCAAGGTGATGTTTTGAGGGAATGTGGAGATTTTTGGTTTTTTGCTCCTAGTAATGTTTCACATGACAGGAAACAAATATAACCCCTGCTGTCTTGTGCTGCTTGCTCCTTTTGACAGCATTGGCCATTTTGAAAAGAGAATGTCCAATGAGAGAGAGTGAGGATTTTAGCATGAGTGAGTTGGCTCGATGGTTGGTCTGCTGCTACTTCATGGCAGCAAGTGAGGTTTTTTGTATCCAAACCATGCTTAGTTCACTTTGTGAGTTTTGACAGTTTCTTTGGTAAATGCAAGTTTGGTTTCTTGACAGAAAAAAATGGAATGGCCAAGAGTGAAGTGTGTTTGTAAAAATGTGTGAACCAAGGTTTTTATTGGTTTTGATGGCTGCCACCTGGTTTTGGTTTTGACAGAAAAATGGTAAGGAGAATATTGCCTCAAGCCAAGGCCAGGTTAGGTTGCTTTTGGACTGAGAGTTGGAAATGCAAGTGAGAGGGGTTTCTTTTTTGGTCTGCTGCTGCTCTTGTTGACAGAAAAAAAAACAAGTGAAGTTTTCTGTTCTGTTTTGTGCTCTTTTGTAAGGCAGTCTTTGAGAAAATGTCAAGGTGAGGCCTTTTGCATGAGTGAATCCTTGGTTCGTCATGTGCTGCCAAGGGTTTGTGGTATGACAGAAAAATGGACAAGACTGCTAGGTGCAGTGCCAAGCATGGTCATGGAAACATGGAGTTCTTTTTGACAGTCTTTTTTGCCAAACATGCCAAAGCAAGGTGGACTTTTAGGATGAGTAAAGTTGGTTGGTCTGTCATGTGTTGTTGCTGCTGCTATGTCCTCATGACAGAAAATCTGATGCACCAAACTGTTATGTGTAAGTACAAGCATGGTTGTGGAAGTATGGTGCAAACAGATTTTCCAATTCTTCAGCAACTAGGACATGGCTTCTTGTTTTGCTGGTTTTTTAGCAGCAAGATGAGGCTCTAATGACAGCAAATGACCTGCTGATTTTCTGTTTGAAGGTACCAAGGCAAGGCATGGTGGATGGTATGGACAAGTATGGTGAAATTGTACCTTTCTTACAATTCAAGCAACCAAGCAATGGCCTTATGTACTGCATATTTTGACTTTGCAAACACATTCTAAATGACATTTCTGAGCTTTCCCAATTGGCCAAATGTTGAAAAAATGTTTATATCAAAAAGTCAACTCTTGGTCAAACTTGCATTTAAATGAAATAGGTCAAAAAATGCCATTTTGATTGGTGAGGTTTTGGCTCATGAAATTTATATTTTTGGAAAGAGGGGATCAAATGTGACTTGTAGGAAAAAACCCCACCAAAATTGGCCAAACGGTTTGGGAGATATGGCCCTTTGAAGTTCAAGATTTTCTGAAATCGATTCGATCATAACTTGCCAACCACACATGGGAATTGAGAGTTCTAGGACTTTTTGGAAATGGGAGAACAAGATCTTCAACTTTCATGTTGGGCAAAAATTCATTTGAGGCTTGTATCAAAATGTAAGTTTGAGGATCAAGACTTTCCATTTATGGCAGGTTTCAGTTACAGACCCAGTTTCCATTTTGGGAAATTCATGATCTGGCTCCAAATTCTTCCATGATGGTGTTTGGCATGATATATGATGACTATTTGGACATGAATGAACTCTCACCAACCAATTCCAATCACCCAATCATTGATTAAATGGACAGTTGACCAACAGTTGACTTTTAGGGTTTTTGGCTGACTGTGCATTGACTGATGACTTCCAAACCCTAATTCCTTGAGAACTTGACTTCAAATGATGTCCCAAGTTGTATGGACTCTTGATTATTGACCATGGTGCCCAAATTCCACAAGAATGACCACCATCCACTGCTTTGACTGACAGTTGACTTTTTTAGGGTTTTGACTGTCTGTGTATGAACTGATGATCTCTGAGCCTTCAACCCTTGACCAAAATACTTCAAATAGACCTCCAAGCCATGTGAACTTGTTGGACAAACCTCAAGGCCTTGATTCAATGAGAAATTCCTTTGCTTGCTTGGTTGACTGATCAGGAGGTTAGTTTGACCTAATTCTTGATTGCTTGCTCTTGAGGCAACTGAGGACAATGCAAATGCTATGCAATGGACCATGATATGCTATGACCTAATATGAAAATGTATGTACAATGATAGGTGCAAATTTGAGGTGCTACACCTAGCTTGAGTCATCTAAGGGTGTTTAGATCTATAGCACATAGACATGTGCCAGATCAGTTGAGAAGAAAACTTGATGACAAGTCGAGTCTGATGATTCTGATATGATATCATTTGACTAGAGGATACAAGTTGTTCGACCCGGTGAATAAGCAAGTGGTGATCAGTATGGACTTGATCATATATGAGCTTAAGGAGTGGGATTGGACTGACAATGTCAAAAAGATTCAGTGATAATCTTTTATGATGAACTAGCTAGTGAAGTCGAAAGAGAAGTTCCACAAGAAGAAGTCAGAGGTGAAGCAGGCCCAAGCAGACCTCAGAGAACAAGACATGTGCCTGCAAGGTTGCAAGAATGTGTAATTACATCAGATGATATGGTCAATGAAGAATGTGAGCTGGTACACTATGCTTTATGCGCAAATGTCAAATCATTCAATGCAACTGAGGCATTGAAAGATTCGAAGTGGATGAAAGTAATGGACGAAGAACTGAAGTCAATCGAAGTCAACAACACTTGGTCACTTGTCGAATTGCCCCAAGACAAGAAGGCATCAATGTGAAATGGGTCTACAAGGTGAAGTTGAATCCCAGAGGAGAAGTGACTCGACACAAGGTGAGACTTGTGGCGAAAGGCTTTCTTCAGAAATAAGGAATCAACTTCAATGAAGTTTTTGCACCTGTTGCTAGGATCGAAACAATCAGGTTGGTTGTTGGTCTAGCAAACATGAACAACTGGCAGATGTAACAGATGAATGTGAAATGTGCATTCCTTAATGGCCCCTTAGAAGAAGAAGTTTATGTTGCATAATCAGTTGGGTTTGTGAAACATGGCGAAGAAAGAAAAGTGTACAGGCTGCATAAAGCCATGTACATACTTAAACAAGCTCCAAGAGCTTGGAACAAGAAGATAGATGGCTTTCTAAGGGAGAAGGATTTTGTGAAGTGCACAAGTGAACATGGAGTATATGTAAGAAGAAGCAAGAATGAATTGCTTATACTATGTCTCTATGTCGATGACCTGTTGATAACAGATAGCTGCAAGAAGGAGACCAAAGACTTTAAAGGTGATCTCAACAAGAAATTCGAAATGTCAGATCTGGGTGACATTTAATATTTCCTTGGCATCGAACTCTACAAGAGTGGTAGAGGTTTGAAGATGCACCAAAGAAGGTATGCAGGCGAAATACTCAAGAGATTTGAGATGCAAAATTGCGACCCAACTTTGACTCCAGCTGAGCCCAGATTACAACTGTCGAAAGAATTATTGGGTCACTTCGATACCTTTGTCATACAAAACCTGACTTAGCATATAGTGTAGATATGGTGAGTAGGTTCATGCAGAAGCCAAAGATATCACATCTAGCAGCGGCGAAGAGGATATTAAGGTATCTGAAAGGAAGTCTCGACTATGGCATTTTGTTTCCTGCAGCTGATGAAGGAAAAGAATACAAATTAGCGGGATACACCGAATCAAGTTGGTGTAGTGATGTTGAGGATCGAAAATCCACAGCTGGCTATGTGTTTATGCTAGGTGGTGCATCAATTGCTTGGAGTTCGAGAAAGGATCCAGTAGTGGCATTATCTTCGTGCGAAGCAGGATATATAGTTGTTTCTCTTTGTGCACGTCAAGCAACGTGGATGGTGAATCTGGTCGAAGAGATAACAACGAAGAGTCATTGAGCAATTACCATAAAGATCGACAGCATGTCAGTTATCATGACGAAGGGAGTGCAGATCAAAATGCTCAAAAGACTAAGAGTTATGATGAATGTAGATAGCTTAGACACAATGAATTAAGTGGTGTGTTTAATTGTAATTCCTTGTGTCGAAGCATGTTTCTCGACAGAAACAAGAAAGTGTCGAACCACCTAGTGTGTTAAGTTGTGTTAGTGTATCGAAGTGGCGAAGCATGTTGCTTCATACAAAATTTCGACTTAGGCCTATTTTAGTAGTGTTAGCTATTTTGGGCTTTTATAGTTTTGGGCTTTGACTTTTGAGGTTCAAGTTAACCTAAATCTATAAATAGAGGGAGTAACCCTTATTTTTGTAATGAAATGAATAAAGTATTCATAACATTTTATTCACAGTATTTTGTAGTTGCAAAGTGAATAAGAAGTTTTCCAGAGTTTGTGGACAGAGAGAAACTCTGCAGAATTTTAGTACTCTTCTCCTTCATCGTTCTTTACACTCTTTATTTATCCATTGTTCTTTTCTTTTCATTGCTATAGTGTGGGTGATAACAATCTTATTCATCAAGATTGGTTGAAATTCTCCAGAGATTTTGAAAATTTTTCATCAGTGATTATGATATGAAAATAAAGATAAAATACAACAGTAAAGCAATTTGAAGAATTTAGCATAAAATATAGAGACAAATAGACATTACTTCTTCAATCATTTTTGGTGAGTCTTATTGATATGTAGGGGATACAATAAATACAATTTAGCTATTTTGACACTCCATTTCATGCACCGTATCATATATACCTTATGTAATTATAAACCATAATGCTCTTGCACGCAAACCTTAGTATACATAATTATTAAAAAATAAAATTTGTAGATTTCATGTATACGATCACGATGTAGAAAATATATATTTACACTTATTTTAACACTTACACCATATAAATATACATAAATTGTACTAATATTATTATTTTATTATTTTATTTTTGCTTAGAGAATATTTTCAGAACCACATAACCCTTGAGGTACTTGGGCCTCACTCTATTCCTTTTGGCTCTCACATGAGGAATGGGCCTTTCCTCCTCATCACTTTCAGGCTCACTGTTAATGACATTAATATATTAAATAAAAATTATTTATCACCTTAAAAATATGCCCCACGAATAGATGGGATGAGGACAATTGATTATGAAATGGAATTGATGGAGAGTAATGGGGTGTCTGTAATTAATTAATAGTGAATAGATTTTTTATTTTTGTTATGGAAGTTATAATAAGTTACTGGAGTTACTGGAATATTTACGTGATTATTTCTTTATTTTTACTTATTTAATTCATTATTAAGTTAGTATAAACGTGAGTATTTATCTTTTTAAGGTAGAACTATTCTTTGCTTCAAAAAATGAAATTGTTAATGACATCAGTGAATATATGTTGTCATTGATTCCTAATGAATTAAAGACATACTTAAGTTTTGATATTCCATATTTAGTGAATTGAGATATAAATGTATTTAATGATTTACACACATCTGAATTTTCAAACACGATAAGTGTTTCTAGCCTTCTAAATCACAAGTTGAAACTCAAGATTGCATTATAAATATTGTTATTGAGAAATATATATCAATATTCTGCATTGTATAATGGAACTCGATTAATCATCACAAAAATGATAACATATGAACTTGAAGGAATGATTTTATTAGGAAGAAATATTGATAATAAGGTGTATATACCTAGGTTGTCATTGACATATTCTGATCCAAGAATTTCTTTCAAATTTCGAGAGACACAATTCCCTCTGGTAATTTTATTTGCAATGACTATTAATAAAAGTCAAGAAAATTCTTTTAAGTATGTTGGAGTTTATCTTACACAATCTGTTTTCTCACATGGGCAATTATATGTTGTCATTTCAAGAGTTACATCAAGGAACAATTTGAAGTTATTACTAGCTACCAATGAAAGTCAAGACATAAATACCATTTTAAATATCGTTTACAAAGAAGTGTTTCAAAATTAGAATAAGTGTTACTGGTCTCTTAGATTTCTTTATTAATTTTAGTAAACTTTTACTACCAGTAATAAATTTATGTCTATTAAATTTATAATTTATTTTTATGTTCTTGAGGGGACAGATGTTAGACACGATGTTGGAACAACTGGTCCAACTTCTAAAACCAGTTAAGTCGTAATATGACAAGAATAAAAATACAATGCAGAAAGTAATAAAACAACATAAGAGATTGGTAACCCAGTTCGGTGAAACCACACCTACGTCTCAGGGGCATTCTACCCAAGAAAGGAAATTTACTACTTCGAATTAATACAATTAGTATTCTATGAACAACAACCCTATTTTTTCCAATGCATCTTCCTAATCCTAATGACTTTCTATACAAGACTCTCCCTAAATATGAGAATCTATAACCTCTCTCACTTTCTCTCAATGACTAACCTCTAGCGATCAACTTCAATAACAACTCTATTGATTATTGAATTTATAAGTCAACTAGGACAAACCAACAATTATGCCAAGTTAATGGAACATAGAATGGTGTACACAAATAGATTCAACAATAATACAATATTAGCGTGGAATACAAGAAACAAAAGACTCACAAACCATAGGCACAAAGAACTTAATCTTGTTCACAAAAACCCTTATTTAAACACGAGATTTGATTCTCCTTATATAATAATATCTTATGGGTTTTCTCCTCTTGGATCTCTGAATTAAATTTGTCTAGAATAATAGCGGAATCTTGTTGGATTTGATATGCTCCATAAAAATCTCCAAAATAAATTATTTGTTACATTCAAATTCAAATTTAAATCTCATTTAACCCTGATTGATCTTAAAAAGCTGTCAAATAAATCAAACAAATATTGGTAAATCACCTCCAGTAAATTTGATTGATTATCAATCACAAATTTTGCACCAAGCAACATCCATCACGGCCTGCTGACCAGGGCCAGATGTGGTACTGCACACATGCTGAAACATCTTATTCCACATGTTGCATAAGTACATCTAAATTAACTCTTCTCCATGAATTATAGATCTTCTTTATATAATGAATCTTTGATAGAATGGTTTTGAACCAAAACTGCAATACCATATGTCTGTTGCCAAAAACCAGATGTTGCAGCACACGTGTTGGAACATCGTGTACTACATGTGTCCCTTCTGCATCTCAAACAACTTGAAAACACTTTGTGTTATTATGCATAATATAGTCAATCCCAAAAGGACCAGCACCCCCCCCCCCCCTCAATTTGGCAAATTTTAGCAAAATAACTCTTCAAGCAGAAACACAACTGGGTATCAAGGATATCTCATACTTAGACCAAATATCAGCAACAACAGAAGAACAAAATATCAGAGCATACATCAGCGACAAAAGAAGCACATATCAGTAGCATAATAGTTGTTACACATCAATCAATTGACTTATAGATATGCTCATAAATAGTTAACATGAAATCATTCGTGATAGATTAGTCATGCATGCATACACGGTTAGTGGTCAGTAGTCAATATTCAGAAGATACTACCAGACATTCACATAAGGTTAAGGGCCAAATTCTAGGTCAGATGCTTTAGCATGTGTGAACACAAAAATCAACTCAGCAAAATAAAGCACGACATGATATATCATGTCACCAGTAGGACCTCATACACCACAAAGTAAGTAGTCAAGTCAATAAACAAAGTCAGTAGTTAAGTATGTAGTTACACCACTATACTACACACACCATTAAAATCTCCATTTTTTCCATAATTTGGAAAAGGCATGAAAAGAAAGAAAACCAAAGGAATACTACCAATTAGCTCATATTAGAGAACCAAATCTTCCTTCAAAGCATATCCAATTAATCTTATCTCCAATGCAAATCCAAATTTCTAAATCTTCTGAATCCAAATCTTTTTCCAAATTGATTTGGACTAACAAACTGCATCCAAAGGACATATTTTGATCATTCCATAAACAATAGAGATGCAATACTAGCAGTCTTCGCACCAAGATATTCCACAACATGTTCCAGATATATTGCTTGTTACTTTACCTATAAAAATAAGTCAATTAAAGAAACAACAATCTCTCCTTTTAGCTATTTTTTACGCATAACACAAATTAAACAATTATTCAAGATTGCACAACAACTAATGCTGAAGAGACAACCATTATAAAAAAGTGCGCCCTTTTATTTTTCTTCCCCTTTTTGCCTCAAAAGAGGCAATGGACATATGACCACCAACAAACAACAAACCACAACAGATGAAGATATAACAACATAACACAACTTTTACAAACACTAGCTGGTAGCCACATCCTTTATTGAGAATCATCATATCATCATCTTCCCTATAACTTGTAGTAGCAACAACAACAGGTTAAGGTGAAAAGGCTCTAACATTTCTCCATCAATAACTAGATCAGTTTCATCAACAGGTGCGCAGATGTTGGACACAATGTCTGAGACGACTTTCCCAACAAACAAAATATAACTCAAAATCAACAACCCATGAGAAATTCCAGCATTCTTAATCATAAATTACTTTATCAACTTAGAAAAACCAGATCCATCATTCAACATTGTCTTCAAATATTGAGCATCACTAATAAGCTCCATAATTTCATTATATTTCAGTGCTTCAACATAATGTTCTTTTTCAAGAGCCATTCCCATATGGTTAACAACATTCCTTTTCTTCCTAGCTAAGAAAAAGGGATTAGGATTGGTCTCGCAACCAAATATGGATTCGGAAGTCGGTTACGCAAGGGGAATGTATTAACACCCCTCACGTCCATGGTACTCTATGTGAACCATTTAAGTTGTCAGCGCGTGTGGGTATTGTCATACCCCAAAATTTGCCCTACTTTTTTATTCAATTCGTCTAGCTTATGATTTTGTTCATTTGTATACTTTGTTTCTATTTGATCATGCATTCATTGACATTTACATATGGTAACAAATTTATGCAAAGGGTTCGGTGATAACAGATTTAATTGGTTTAACTGAATTTTTGAGGTGGATTTTATTTTGTAATCATTCGGGTTTATTTCCCGTATTACTTGTGGTGGGGATCATCTCTTTATTTGAGATTCATGGTTATCAGGAGAGATTGAAATGATCATCAATTAATTCGGAGGTTTGCTTGGATTCAAAGGAAATGGAAAAGTTGGAATAAAAGGAAATTTCTTTCATTTAGTAAAAAAATATCACTTCTCAAAAGTACTAAAATTCATGGGTTAAGCCACTCAAAGTTCAAGCCAAAAGTGGTAGAAAAATCAAGGCAAATGCATGAAAATTCAAGTTCAATTACTAGTGACTCTTTGCCTTACATCCTAACTTGGTACTTTTGTTAAATTCCAACACCATTGGTCTTTAACTACCCTTAACTACCTATTTCTCCACAAGCCATCCATTTACCTAATTATCCTTAACTACCATAACTTCCAAACTAACACAAAACTTTCAAACTAACACAAATCTCAACTTCTATTTTTTTCACTCAATCCTAACCACTCTTAACATTTAATCTTATGGTCAAAATTGGTGATCCGCAACTAAAGATTAAATTAACTCATAACCGTTGATAAACCAATTACGTGGATCATAATCCAAGAGTGATCATTCACCTACCAAATCTATAATAACATATTATTTTTTACATTTTGGGGGGTTAACTAACATAACTTGGAAAATTCACAATTAATCATTATTTTCCACCACTTTTTCTTAATTTTTCTCTCAATATTCATCTTCCCACTCACCCTCACTAAAGTTCATCTTCATCACTATTTAGAACTTGACATTGAAGTTCTAAAATGGTGGAACTTAGCCATCAACAATTTCTATATTATCATCAACAATTATCACTCAATAATTCAAGCATTATCATCAAAAATCATCCATCAACAATTTCTACAATAATCATCATCTAAAGTTTATCAAGATTTATCAACAATCATTATCCAAGATTCATCAATTCAATCTTAGTCGTCAATATTCTACATTCATGATTCATCTTCTATATTCATTCATCATCAAGAATAATCATCAAAGCTTGGAAGTTAATTGAATTAATGGAGTTTATTCTTGAAGGATTCCGGGTTTCTTTTCGGCGTTCCGTTTTTCAACGCTAACCGGAGCAAATCTTTGCTCCGTTTGTAATTATTTATCTCTTCCACACCCTTGCCATGAATTATTGGATGTTTGTTGGTTGATTGATTTAAGCTACTATTTTGGATTTGCTTATTAGATAATCACTTACTTTAGCATAAAACACATAAATTTAAAAATAGCGATTCTTTAATTCTTAACTATTATTAACATGTGAATATACCATTGAGTCGATTTTTCGTGTTGATCATTAATATATAATTAGTTTTTCATTCTGGTGCATAGTTTAGTCAAACCGACGCATTTTTCAATTGATTTTTTTGCCAATTTTTGCCGTTTTTTCCGTATATAATTTGTAGCTTGTTTCGCAATTTGAAGAATGTATTTAATTTCTTTGTGAAATTCTGATTCTAAGGATATATTAACTCGTCTAATTCGATTTCGTTGGTCATTACTGAATATTTGTTTAAAGCTAGTTTTTTTCGGTTCCTATCTACTCATTATTACTATTATCATGTTAGTCTCATTTGATATGATATAAGAAATCACCTGCTAGATACTACCAAGCCAATAGAAAACCGATGTCACCGCTGAAGCATTGAGTCAAACAAGTTGTGGTCGGGGAATCCATTGTTGCAAATGAATACATTTTTAGTTGTTATTTATTTATTTTCCTCTTTCTTTCGGTAGTCATGTGATACTTGGTGTAGTAGTTTTTTTTTATCACTGGTATGTAGTGTGGTGTGTAATATGCACAAAGGTCTTTGTTAGTGGAATTTTAGGTACATTGAAGAAAACATAATCAATTACTGTTTGTGTATCGCTTAAAAGAAAACAAACCATCATGCACTTCATATTATTACTATATATATTATTATTATAATATATAATATGGTTTTATTTTACTAGTTATAATAATAATACCATATATAATATTTCAATTGACAATTAAATTAAGTGTTATAAAATGATCCTATATATAAATTATCATATTCATTAAAGTTAATTTAATTTTGTAATAAAAAATAGAATTTTAGTTTTCATGATTAATTATGATTGATTTTCATAATTAGAGTATAATTAAAGTTAGATTAGAATTACTTATAAAGTTAGAATTAAAAAGACAGAGTACGGGGATTAGTAGAGTGTTTGATTAATGATTGAATTAGACTTTAATTGTTCTTTGTTACTTTGAAAAAAATTGAGAACAATGTTTTATAGAACCTAATTAGATTTTAATTGGTTTTAGCTTACTAATTCATTTCTAAAGATAATGATTCATCATAACTTTAACGGCTCATTATATGTTAATTTAAGTTTTGGTTAATGATTCAATATGGTCCATGAGTGTTTTTAGCCTTTTTTTCTATTAAAAATTCATGATCCCTTAGTTTAGGACTTTAATCAGATTTGTCTGATTTTATTTAGTTAATAAATTCAATAGATTTATTATTGTATATAATTCAACTATTATTTTTCCCACCGATTAATGTTGACCAAATGACACTTTTGTCAACCAAATCCTTTGTAATCGTGTTGTAAGCCTCAAACCTATTTCAAGTGATCAAAAGACTATTGATCACTTGATATGGCAAGTTCATTACGCTCAAGCTATTGTGGATACGCTGAATCTTAGGAGCTCAAGACCTCAAGGTTCCAATGCAAGATCAAGACTCAAAGTCAACATCAGTCAATCATAGCCAGCGAAGTGGACTATATTCTCAAACACAACAAAGGTGTCAACACTTGACAAGTGCGATTCAAATTGTAATCTATATGCCTTAAGCAATGAGGAATGATGAGACAGAGTTTCTCATATCCTTGTCTAGAGTAACTTTGCATACGGGGCGTAGGCCCTAGCTATTCAAAGCACTCGCCCTTAGTCAAAGGCTTAACATAATTCATATCAAACAACTGTCAAGCCTTTTAAATATGATAAACAACATGGCATCATCAAGATGAATAATCATAAGCCTTTAACAACATTTGTCAATCATGATGAGAGTTACACACAATGAGCCTTAAGTAATGAGGAATGATGAGACTGAGTTTCTCTTATCCTTGTCTAGAGTGATTTTTCATACGGGGCGTAGGCCCTAGCTATTCAAAGCACTCACCCTTGTTCATAGACTTTAGTGCAATTTAAATCATGCAATTGTTAAGTCTTCTTCTTCGAGCAAGCATCATATCATTCAACACTTCAACAGTGCAGTACCATTGCACTTCAATCATTTTTTCCTCAGTGGATCATTAATCATACTGTAACACCTTAAATCCCACACATAATTTATCACGTAAATTAAATATAAAAAAAAACCAGGTAGGGTGTCACACATTCATAACACACATGACCTGCTCCGTAACATGCGTTTCAACAGTAAATTTCAATACACACATTTGTAATAAGAATGTTTACACGACATCCCACTTATCTGAATCATACCTGGGATGTTTATATGACATCCTTCTCATCTGATCGGTATTATATAGTCACAAAATAAGACATTCATAACTTGTCACTGCATGCTCACTTCCATTTTAAAGTATCATCGCATCAGAATTATCATCACAATTATGGAAGATAAAGTAAGTAATAACATCTAGTCTCAACTTCAATTACAATAACAAAATAAGAGAGTTCTAATCAATCAACTCAACATCTTAAGAATTCTCAACAACAAAATTAGTCTTATGATTTCAACATAATCAGACATAAGGAATAAAGTAAGCATTTAACCCAACCTGATGTTACATGATCAGAGCAAGGTACCACTAGTAAAAGCGAAAAAAATAAAGAAGTAATCCAAGAGATACCTTCCACTTACTTCAACAATACTACTCTTGAGTATCTGCACGATGCCCATATAAAGACAAGATTCAAACATAAGGGGTGAGAATTCATTTCAATAATAACAATATAGAACGAAGAATAGAGTACAACATCTACACAATCATGCACAACAATATATCACATTCTTACATCCAAATCACAATCAACATCATACACGACAATATCTCAATTATCATCAACATCATACAAAACCAATCTCAATCATCATTAATATCATATGCAACAACTGTAGGTGTTTAATTGGCTGCATTATATGGTAAAACACTAGATGGGTACTAATGTCTTGACTGATGTCATGACATGTATGTGTGACTACATTGTAGTTACTGCAGGACTAGCTAACACAGGATTTATTGAATGTCAAACTGGATGCTGTGACATTCATACCTGTCAACAGATACTAAGAAATAGAACAGCTGGTGTTCTGTTAGAACTTAGTATTTATTTCCAGTCTGGTTATCAAGGAAAGACCAGACCTGGCATAAGGCCTACTGACTGAATGTCAAACTGGATGTTATGACATTCATCATTGACAGCAGCTACTGAACATTAGACAGAGTGGTGTTCTGCTATACTTCAGCATGTCACTTAGTTTGTTTTTCAAGAGAATAACATAACTAAATTAAGGCCAAATGTGTAAATGTTAAGTTGGACACTTTGACATTTATTAATGTAAGCTGTTACTGTAGTATGGTCATTTTGATCATGTACAGGTCAACAAAATTGTACAGTCTGTTTTCTGGAAAAACAGACTCAGCATATGGACCTTGATGTCAAGCTGAATGTCGTGACATTCATGCCTGACAGCATATGCTATATTGTAGGTTGTTCAGTTTTCTGTTTCAGCTTTTTCTCAGGCTATTCTTCAGGGATTCAACAACTGAGAGAAAATCCAGGAAATCAACAACCAAGCTACATTCAATGAACCTAACAAATAGCCTATTTGTTAGTAACCTAAATGTTGAATTTATGGGAACTCGCGTGACCTTAAATTCAGGAGAATACAGGTGCAAAAGCCCAGGATACTGCAATATAAAAGGAAGGCGTTCCTTCATTCAGTTTCAGGGATTTTTGAGGCGTGAAGATTGTGTGTGTCCATCATACTTCACTGCTGTATTTTTGTGAGTCTTGTATTAGACGTATCTTGTAAGCCAAGCCATTATCAAGTAGATGATTGCTGTGGCATAGGGTGTTCATTGAGTTGTAAGTGTTGTGTCACTCAAAGCTTTTAAGCGTGAGTGCTGTGTATCTTGATTAAAGCTGTGAAGCACAATCAAGAGTTGTTTGAAGTGTGACTTCAACTTGTCTTTAATATTGTTTAAAGATAGTAATCACTGAGGTGATTGAGGGGGAGTGAGTAGGAACTCTGATCTTAGGTTAAGATTGAAATTGCATTGGGTAGGGATTAAGTGATAAGTTATAAACGGGTGAGTTTAGCTTTGAATTGATACTACTAATAGTGGATTTCCTCCCTGGCTTGGTAGCCCCCAGATGTAGGTCATGTTGGACTGAACTGGGTAAACAATTGCTTGTGTTATTTACTGCACTTACTGTTAAGTTCTGCATAATCCCTGTCTGTGCAGAATTGGATGTCATAACAACCCGAGTGACATCCAAAGTCTGATAACTAGAATTTCAACAACCTCTCATCCAACAACAACCAATACAAATGCAACACTTATGTAATATACTCAACACCGACTTGACATACATGTGGTACCAAATATGAACACTCAGGTTCGGCTCACTCCATGATCCCCACCACAGGATCGACTCCCTCTTGGAACCGGAGCACGCCAAAATAGTTACCATCACCATAGGTAACACTTCACTAATCCCCCATAATAGGAATTAGCTACTTGCACCCGATCCATCATAATGGGATCGAGGCTCACCAAAACTCGTTACCATCAACATAGGTAACGCTTCACTAATTCCTCATAATAGGAATTATCTACTCGCACCCGATCCATCACCATAGAATCGAGGCTCACCAAAATTGGACCGAAGCCTATACACCAAGATGTATGACTCTCAAATAACATGCATTAACACAACAAGGTTCACCTAAAGGATCCCCACACACATCTCATCATATATGCATCACATCATTCATCATGCAACAATCAATTCATGTTACCACATGAATAATATCAATAAATAACAAAAACTCGTCAACATCTTAACATCATCGACATAACAATATAATTATCACACCATGATATTACAACAATGCAACGATTCATCTACCAAACATATAAACCGATATATTTTTTAACATAGTAGGCATGTGAATATTAGTAAAACATATCAACCATCACTACCACGTTGTAGGTATGAGCGTTAGCTTTCTAACACTTCAAACCCCAACCCAAAATGATTCATGAGTTAAAAGTTATGATCAAAATCGTGCATGAAGGCGTTACTAAAAAGTTGTTGTTTTTTAAAATTTCCAACACAATTTTCATCTTCTTCAACCCCAAAAACGTCTATGAAATAATCACAAAAATTATTTTATCCCTGAAACAAAGTTATAGCCCTCTATTTCATATATTCAGCGCTTCAAACGGAACTCGATTTATACTTATTGATCAAAAGTTATGACCAAAATAATTTCGACCAAAAAACATAAAAAAAGGCTCGCGATTGTGACGGACAAAATGCAGAATTTTCTGCGCTTTTCATTGTTGGAGGTCTTCCGGACCTCCGATTTAGATTCCGTAAAAAACCAAACACCCAGAAAATTACAATTCATGTAATACTCTAATTATATAAAGTTAATTTACAGTTTTAGCATAATTAAATCATCTAATCATTATTTTAAGATTATGCTTAAAACCTTCATAATTGCAACAATGGTGGATATATGTTCAATCATAAAAATAGAAAAATATACGCACATAAGGGACACAAAATTCATCATATAATCATCATATAACAACCATCATAGCATCCAAATTCAAAATTATGAATCAACACACCCAACCCTAAGGAGGTTAAAGGTTCCTCCATTCTACCCTCCTACTGTACTCATTACTATTGGAACAAGTTCCCACCCTTACCTGAATTCTTTGAAAAATTCTGAATTGAAACCTTAACTCTTTTCCCTTGATTACATTGTCTCTTTCCTCTTTGCTCCTTTTTCTCAAATGTCACGTACTATGAAAATCTCCTTAAACCTAGGTTCCTCTTAACTTTTTATTTTTAGGGTAAACTTTTCCAAATCACCAACTTGACCCAAACTTAATTATCTCATATCCCTTCCTCCCACTAACTTTTTCAATTTCTCATATTTGTCCCAATTATTCTATCTTCACTAATTAAATAAATAAAAATAAATAAATAATTATTTTTAATTATCAAAACAATTTTAAATTATTCTACTTACTTCTATTATCTCTCTATACCCTTAACTCAAGGATATATACCCCGCCAACACCCAGCCATAAAATAAATCACCAAAGTTCATAATTCAAACAATTAAAATATAATAAAATATCTAATAAAAAAGCAGGATGTTACAACTCTCCCTCACTTAAGAAATTTTTGCACTTGAAAATTACCCGAGGAAAACAGAGTTGGATACGACTCCCTCGGCTGCTTCTCGTGCTCCCAAGTCATGCTCCCACCAGCTGGTCCACCCCAAACAACCTTCACTAAGGCAATCTTTTTACCATGCATCTGCTTCATTTCCCGATCCTCTATCCGCACGGGTTATACATCAACAGTCAAGTTATCTCTCAATTGCACATCATCCACCTGGATCACATGAGATGGATCCGAAATGTATATCCTCAATTGAGACACATGCAACACATCATGAAGATTATCAAGCGGAGGCGGAAAAGCAATCTAATAGGCCACCTCTCTTATCCTCTATAAAATCTGGTACGGACAAACAAAACACGGCGTGAGCTTTTGAGACTTCAAAGCTCGACCAACACCAGTTACATGCGTAACTCTCAAAAACACGTGATCTCCCTCTAAGAATTCAAGGGCTTTCCTCCTCTTGTCATGGTAACTTTTCTGATGAATCTGCGACGCTTTCACCATTTCTTGGATCATCTTGATCTTTCCAGTCGTATAGTGAATAATCTCAGGTCCGAGCACAACACTCTCGCCTGACTCATACCAATACAAATAAGTTCCACACCTCCAGCGTACAACGCCTCATATGGTAGATTCTGATACTAGAGTAGAAACTGTTGTTGTAGGTAAACTCAATCAACGACAAGTAGCTACCCCAAGTACCTTCTTGTTCTAGCATACAAGCCCTTAACAAGTCCTCAAAAGATTGGATAGTCCTCTCTATTTGACCGTCCGTCTACGTAAGATAAGAAGAACTTAACTTTAGCTTAGTACCCAAAGTAGCCTGCAGACTCTCCCAAAACCTTGATGTAAATATCGGATCTCTATCTGACATAATATTTGAAGGATTACCATGCAGCTTCACAATCTCATCAATATACAATCCATCTAGCTTCTGCAAAGGATAATTGATCCTCATCGGTACAAAATGAGTCGATTTGGTCAATCTATCCACAATCACCCAAATTGAATCGCATCCCTTTGAAGTCTTTGGTAAATCTGTTACAAAATCCATGGAAATACTATCCCTTTTCCACTATGGAATATTCAATGGTTGCATCAGACCCAACGACTTCTGATGTTGGATCTTTGACTTTTGACAGGTCAAAGAAGCATACACAAATTCGGCAACCTCTTTCTTCACTCATGGCTACCAAAACATCTTCTTCAAATATTGATACATATTCGTAGTACCAGGATGAATACTTAATCCACTTCTGTGACCCTTCTCAAGAATACTCCTCGTAGCTTCGGGTACATCAGAAATATAAATTCTATCTCTGAACATCATCACACCATTTTCATCAACTCGGAAATCACATCCATTACTTTGGTCGATTAATGCGAGACAATCTATCAAACTCAAATCAGATCTCTGACCTTCTCCGATCTCTTCAAGGATACCACTCATCAGCTTCAACATACCCAACTTCATATTGTTAGGAGTTTATCCACCCACTAACTCGTATCTTTGAATTACTCAATCAGTTTTAACTCTCGATCCATAAGCACCAACCTGCGTAAAGACTTCTTAATCATTACATGAGCTACAAAATTAGTTTTACCTGAATGGTAACTCAAATTAAAATCATAACCCTTCAAAAGTTCAAGCCATCTCCCCTGCCTCATATTCGACTCTCCTCACCAAATAAATATTTCAAACACTTGTGATCACTGAACACTTCGAATTTGGAGCCAAATAGGTAGTGCCTCCAAATCTTCAACATGAATACCATTGTTGTCAACTCAAGATCATGCGTAGGGTGATTCCTTTCATGAAATATCAATTGTCTTTAAGCATAAGCCACAACCTGGCCATTCTGCATCAACACACCTCCCAGTCCCATCTTCGAAGCATCACAACATACAACAAAGGACTCACTTGGATTCGTCGAAATCAAAATTGGAGAAGACATCAACTTCTTCTTGAGTTCTTGGAAACTCTTTTCACAATGCGCATCCCAACCTTGGCTTAACCCTTTCGAGTCAATTGAGTTAACAACAATGCTAAATTTGAAAAAACTTTAATGAACTTCCGGTAGTAACCAGTCAATCCAAGAAAAACTTCTAATCTTAGTGGAAAACTTCAGATTCTCCCATAGTAACACGACATTTATCTTTGATAGATCCACAATTATACCACCACTAGAATCACATGACCAAGTAAACTCACTTTCTTTAACCATAACTCGCATTTGGAAAAACTTTGCGTACAAATGGTTCTCTTCCAATGCCTACAATATATTTATCAGATCATTCATAGCCTCGTACTACCATCCCTCTTCTTCACTAACAACACCGACACACCCCACACAGAAACACTTGGTTAAACAAACTTCTTCTCAAGTAAATCTTCTAGTTGCTTCTTCAGTTCCCCAACTCTGAAGAAGACACCCTATAAGGAGTCATCGACACCAGACTAGTACCATGTACTAAGTATATAGAAAAATCCACTTTTCACTCTGGAGGAAAATCAATGATGTCTTCAGGAAACACTTTTAGGAAATTCACACACTCCAGGAAGATCCCGAACTACTCCATTTCCTCTTGCTTCCAACAAAGCTAACATCACAAACACTTGTTCCATATCCTTCACATATTCTCTCACTTGCTTAGCTAATACAAATGTCAAATCTTCACCTCCATCGAATTCAAATTCACTCTTTAGAGGCAAGTCACAAATATCTTTAGGAAAACATCAAGAATCACACACCACTGGCATAACACTAGTCGTCACACTGCTCTCTACTCTCCGAGAAACAACACTAATAATACCTGGCCATTTTCCCTAAAGACTTCCCAAATTGACCAGAAGACAGTAATCTCAAATCCACATCATCTTCAGTGTTAGGAACTACACATCTTTAACATCACCTGGGCTCTTGCAATCAGCGGCACACTGCACCAACTTAACAAAACAATTGGTAAACACTTGGTTTAACTCCAACCAATTCATTCTAAGAATAACATCAACTTGTTCCAACAAAATACAAACCATACACATCCTCAGGGAACACGTCACGATACTCAAGACACCACTGGCTCATCTCTGGCCAAAACATCGCCTTCCCCCTCACAAGGAAGCAACCAACGTGAACACCTGATCGTATCCCCTTAAGGATCACACCATTTTTCTAACTGACACCATCCTCGAATCCGACCTCTCTTTGGGTTCAAGAAAAGCACAACATTCTCAAAATAGGTTAACTAGCCAACACTGCACTCTTGCATGCAGCAACATGATATCCAAGCCTGATACATTTGGAACATCCAAGAGAAGCAGAAGCTTAGCCCCCACTTGTTTCATTCCCAACCTGCAAATGAAAAACAAACCAAGCATCAATAGTGTTCTCACATACATGTCACATACTAGGGAACAAACATAATTAAACAACCTGGACGGACGAACCAAGCTGCTCTGATACCACTAATGTAACACCCTAAACCCCGCACATAATTTATCATGTAAATTAAATATAAAATAAAACCGCGTAGGGTGTCACACATTCATAACACACATGACCTGCTTCGTAACACGGGTTTCAACAGTAAATTTCAATACACACATTTGTAATAAGGATGTTTACATGACATCCCACTTATCTGAATCATACCTGGGATGTTTACACGACATCCTTCTCATCTGATCGGTATTATATATTCACAAAATAAGACATTTATAACTTGTCACTGCATGCTCACTTCCATTTTAAAGTATCATCGCAGCGAAATTATCATCACAATTATGGAAGATAAAGCAAGTAATAACATCTAGTCTCAACTTCAATTGCAATAACAAAATAAGAGAGTTCTAATCAATCAACTCAACATCTTAAGAATCCTGAATAACAAAATTAGTCTTATGACTTCAACATAATCAGACATAAGGAATAAAGTAAGAGTTTAACCCAACCTGCTGTTACATGATCAGAGCAAGGTACCACTAGTAAAAGCGACAAAATAAAGAAGTAACCCAAGAGATACCTTCCACTTACTTCAGCAATACTACTCTTGAGTATCTGCACGATACCCATGTAAAGGCAACATTTAAACAGAGGGGGTGAGAATTCATTTCAATAATAACGATATAGAATGAAGAATAGAGTACAACATCTACGCAATCATGCACAATAATATATCACATTCTTACATCCAAATCATAATCAGCATCATACACGACAACATCTCAATTATCATCAACATCATACAAAATCATATCTCAATTATCATTAACATCATATGCAACAACATCTCATCCAACAACACATCAATAATAACCAATACAAATGCAATACTTATGAAATGTACTCAACACCGACTTGACATGCATGTGGTACCAAATATGAACACTCAGGTTCATCTCGCTCCATGATCCCCACCATAGGATCGATTCCCTCTTGGAATCGGAGCACACCAAAATCGTTACCATCACCATAGGTAACGATTCACTAATCCCCCATAATAGGAATTAGCTACTCGCACACGATCCATCACAATGGGATCGAGGCTCACCAAAACTCATTACTATCAACATAGGTAACGCTTCACTAATTCCCCGTAATAGGAATTAGCTACTTGCACCCGATTCATCACCATAGATTCGAGGCTCACCAAAATTGGACCGAAGCCCGTACACCAAGATGTATGACCCTCAAATAACATGCATTAACACAACAAGGTTCACCTAAGGGATCCCCACATACATCTCATCATTTATGCATCACATCATTCATAATGCAACAACCAATTCATGTTACAACATGAATAATATCAACAAACAACAGAAACTCGTCAACATCTTAACATCATCGACATAACAATATAATTATCACACCATGATATTACAACAATGTAACGATTCATCAACCAAACATATAAACTAATAAATTTATTAACATAGTAGGCATGTGAATATTACTAAAACGTCTCAACAATCACTACCATGTTATAGGTATGAGCGTTAGCTTTCTAACGTTTCAAACCCAAACCCAAAATGATTCATGAGTTAAAAGTTATGATCAAAACCGTGCACGAAGGCAGTACTAAAAAGTTGTTGTTTTCTAAAATTTCCAACACAATTTCATCTTCTTCAACCCCAAAAACGTCCATGAAATAATCACCAAAATTATTTTATTCCTGAAACAAAGTTATAGCCTCTATTTCAGATATTCAACGCTTCAAATGGCACTCGGTTTAGACTTACAGATGAAAAATTATGGCCAAAACAATTTCGACCGAAAAATATAAAAAAAGGCTCGCGATTGTGACAAACAAAATGCCGAATTTTCTGCGTTTTTCATTGTTGGAGGCCTTCCGGACCTCCGATTTAGATTCCGTAAAAAGTCAAACACTCAGAAAATTACAAGTCATGCAATAATATAATTATATAAAGTTAATTTACAGTTTTAACACAATTAAATCATCTAATCATTGTTTTAAGATTATGCCTAAAACCATTCAAAATTGCAACAATGGTGGATATATGTTCAATCATAAAAACAGAAAAATATACGCACATAAGGGACACAAAATTCATCATATAATCATCATACAACAACCATCATATCATCCAAATTCAAAATTATGAATCAAAACACCCAACCCTAAGGAGGTTAAAAGTTCCTCCATTCTACCATTCTACCGTACTCATTACTATTGGAACAAGTTCCCACCCTTACCTGAATTCTTTGAAAAATTCTGAATTGAAACCTTCACTTTTTTCCCTTGATTACATTTCCTCTAGTCTCTTTGCTCCTTTCTCTCAAATGTCACATACTGTGAAAATCTCCTTAAACCTTGGTTCCTCTTAACTTTTTATTTTTAGGGTAAACTTTTCCAAATCACCAACTTGGTCCAAACTTAATTATCTCATATCCCTTCCTCCCACTAACTTTCTCAATTTCTCATATTTGTCCGAATTATTCTATCTTCACTAATTAAATAAATAAAAATAAATAAATAATTATTTTTAATTATCAAAACAATTTTAAATTATTCTACTTACTTCTATTATCTCTTTATACCCCTAACTCAAGGATACATACCCCGCCAACACCCAGCCGTAAAATAAATCATCAAAATTCATAATTCAAACAATTAAAATATAGTAAAATATCTAATAAAAAACAGGGTGTTACATATACTCCCTTTGACATTAAGATATCCTTTGGATCAATCCCCTTGTAATCAAGTCTTTGAATCATAATCAATCAACTCAATCATTGTTTGCCTCGTCAGTCCTCTTGTGCTTTGGTAAACCTCTACTTTTTGTGAGCCTTATCAGTCCTCTTGTGCTTAGGCCCACTCCAGTAAATCATTGTTTGCCTTATCATTCCTCTTGTGCTTTGGCAACCCCCCTCCCCCACAATCATTTGTTCGTCTTATAAGACCTCTCGTGCTTAAACGAAACTCTCTTACCTTGTAATTCCTCTCGTGTATAAGCCAATCATTTCATAATCATCATTTGTGTTATAAGACCTCTCGTTCTTAGAGGAAACTATATTTCCTTGTGAATCCTATCGTGTGTAGGCCAATCATTTCATAATCATTGATCATCTGATAAGACCTCTCGTGCTTAGACGAAGCTCTCTTGCCTTGCAAATCCTCTCGTGTATAGGCCAATCATATCTCACTTGTCCTTGTGGTGGATCACCATTATTGGATTAGTACCACACTCTTGCTTGTTAAGTAACCTATCTTGCCTCTCAACAATCAATCTCGTTCCCTTTTGTTTCAACCGTAGTAGGTTGAACTACGAAAGCTCTGATTTCCTTATTGCACTATAAGGATACGTAGGTGTTAAAAAGTATATTTTCGGCAAATATTTTTATATCGTATCCACAGAGATTGGTTGTTATTACCGCCGTTCTATAATCCAAATTGTTATAAGTCTATAAAGTAACAAAGTTGTTTTGTTTGAAAAGTATCTTTCGAGTAAAATGTCACTAAAACAATAAAATAGTTTTAATCAAATGTAAAAGGCTTGGCAATATTGGAGTTCACTATTCAAATTGCTTATGATTCCTTATGACAACTATATAGATTCAAGATTATTGATGATGTTCAAGTAGCCTCTCAATATCATTTATGTCTAAATGATATTGTGATAATCACTATATTAATCTTTAAACGATTTCTCCACCTAACTATCAATATAGCAATCTTTAATGGTTGATACAAAAGAAGAGTAGTGAACAAATCTATCTCTACAACTTATTCTCTACTTGAAAATATATTTTATGTCAAGACTTAAATAATCTCTTTCAACAACTACTCAAATCTAATATTCAACTTAGGGCAAAAATATCATTCAATACATCAACAATCTTTTATCATATACAAGAGTTAAATGGAAAACATAAACAAATAAGAATAGCTACTACCTCCAATCTTGACAAAATGGGGTTTAGCTCCTCATCATCATGTTGGAAAGCAAAAAGCAATAGAGAATAAAACTCTCTTTTTTCTCTTCAAAATATCAAACTATCAATTGAATGAATGAACAATTTCCATTCTTAATTCTAAAAAGGGTTGACCTTTCCTAAAATGCTCATTTTCATCTAAAGCTGAAAAACCCCCTAAAACAGACACAGAAATGGAAAAACACAGTTGGCCTTGAAAACAGCACACTTGGCCAAAACAGCTTGCTGGATTCGCAAGCTTCGCGGCGTGAACTGAAGCTACTTCAGCTTCCTTGCTTTGCAAGCTTCATCCAAATAGTCTTCCAAGTGATAGTCTTCACAATTAGGCCTCCAAATTGCATTCAACACTTCTTCCAAATTATGATTATGCATTCCAAAGCTCTCTTGTCCAAAAATTCTACAAAACTAACAAATATGTGAAATAACTACTCAAAACAACATAAATAAAACCTAATTGCATTTATACAAAATAGTGAGAATAAAAGTGTGTAATTACATCAAAACTTGGTAAAAGGGACCAATAAAATTATATAAAAAGTAGTACTAATTGGTCCCTAACAACTCTCCCCAACTTAAACAAAAGTTTCCACCATCACAACCAAAGCAATGACACAAAAGATCGAAACAAGGATTAACCAAGGACATTGAAATGGTTCAAAAGTGTTTGGCACTTTTTCAATCCACCTATCTCAATTCTAGACAAAACATGAATAAGAGAAATGGTTGAATGCAAAAATCATACCAAGGAATTCAAAACCATGTATGTCAAAATTGAATCAAACTTACACACATATCATAATAATGATGAATAACATGAAGGGTTCCTTTCACTCATCCAAGCAATTAAATCAATCAACAACTTAAATCATGCGGTCATCAAAGCAAATACCAAATCATGTGAAAAATGAGAGTCAAGAGGTCTTTCAAGGGTTGTAATGTGGCTTGGGTTACAAGAAAGGGTATGGTTAAGAGAATTTAACAAAAATGCCTATCTTAAGGGAGCATTCCCAAACATTCAACTCTACACAATTTCCATTTCTTTGATACCCGTCTTTTTTCTTCTCTTTTTCTTTTCACATCCACACAACCATGAGCATTTTCTTTGTTTTTTTTTCTTTCTTTTCTTTTTCTTTACTCTATGGTTTCAAGGGTGATTTCTTTTTCTTGTTTCTTTTCATACTATCACCCTTTCATAAAAACTCACTTCTCCAAGTTTCTAATCAATCCTTTTTTTTTACTCTCCCCAACTTTAGATTCCACAACCAATTTTATTCAATAATGCTCCCTACTTAGACATAAGCAAAAGGCAAAATTTGCAAACAACTCGGTTTGAGGGTTCAATTGATACGAAAGAAATTAGGATTCATTTATTCACAAAATTTTCAATTGATTTTACACTTATCAATCAAATGAATCCTAAGGTAATCTCAAAGGGGGTTAACTAAGGATCACTCCTCACAAGGTTAGTTGATTCAAACTTTTTGGTCAAGTGGTTTTTCTCATACAAACAATGCCTCTATCATTTTCAAAATTTTCATACAAAAATAGATTGATGCATGATTTAGCATGATAAGAATGAGTTGAAATAATGCTCGGTTTCCCGCATTTTAGTGTACAATGGAAAGCTTCCTCACAATTGGTTATGTCCTATTTTGATTCAAAAATGACATATATTTCAATGAATTTATGATATGGAATTTGCACACACCATCAAACTACTCATGTTAAGTCTAGAAAGCGATAAAGTGTACCTTGAAATACCGACACTAATTCTTATCATCACCACTCGAAGTGTCCTATGCTTCTTTCTTTGCAAACATTTCTTGGTTTCTTTAAGCTTAACTTAAGAGTAAGAACAATTAAACAAAAATGTTGGTAAACCAAATTGATTGTAACACACTTAAATCTCAAAGAGTATTCATGCAATTATCAAAACAACTAACAAACCAAAGTTTTGGTGAACTAGAGCCACCCAAAAGTACAATCAAAATTTTTCAAAAGCAAAATTAATAAAAAGAAAACTCAAAATAAAACAAACTCCTCAAATTCACAAACTCCTCAATCTTCCTCCTCTTGGCCACCACCAACAAATCCAAGGACGTCCTCCATCTCATCATTATGGTTTGCACCACCTCCTGCACCCCCCATAAAAGTTGGCCTGCCCTCAGGCCTATTAGCATAAGCAACATATTCTGCCTGGGAAGGAAATGTGCGGGCTTCAGGTGCAAGGAAAGTGTTCTGAAATTGTTGCTGCATAACATCAAAGATGAATGATTGAGACCTCCTAGAGGCCTCAAAGCTCTCACAGTAATAATTGGCAAACATCATCTGGTCGAAGACTGGAGTAGTGCGGGCTCGGGGTCTTGAGGATGAAGTCCCAGCTCCTTCGGCTCTGTCCATCTGGATTTGGCAGAACCTCTTCAAATAAGCATCGTTAATCACACTAGTAATAGAGAAATGTACTTCATCCAGAATGGTAACATTCGCCCGTCGGCAAAGTCCCATAATCAACCCCGGGTATGCAAGCACACCTGCTTTACCACAAAATTTTGTTCCGCTTATAGCCATCTTGCGCATTTCCCCCACTATGATTGATGCTACATCCACAGATTTGCCGATCATGATGTAATACAACAAACACCCTACATCCAAAGGGATCGTGGTGCTGTGGCGCCTTGGCCGGATATTGTTCAACAGCAACACCAGAAATGCCCTTGCTTCCAGATTCAGATTTTCTCTTTTCCATGACTTTGGAAGTCCTTGATCATTTAGGTCAAATGTCTTTCCTTTAAGGCATAAGGTAGCACTCACCGCTGGAAGATCCCAAACGTTGGCCAATTCCTGGGTACGATACTCGCACCGCTCATTCTCTCCCAAGGTTAGAGGATTACCAAGATATGAGTTAATTGCCTCTCTGCCGAAAGAAATAATATTGCCTCTTACTCTTGTTTGGTAATTGAAAGCTAGTCCTTCTTCAAGATGCATAGCGTTGGCATAAAACTCTTGTACAATATCATAATTGATTTCCGATTCTGGTTCACAAAGTTTGGTCCACCTTCTTCTCTCAAAATTTGATACCAAATTCCGATAAGTCCCACCCGGTGATAAATGGATGAACCTTTCTGGTTTGAGGGTTCTCTTGATTAAGTTTTCAAATCGTTCTTCATGTTCGTCACTTGTGAACCATCTCAATGAACGAGGAGGATCGGAATCCGTGGTTTTTGTTCTCTTAGACATCTGCAATAAACATCAGAACAACCACAAAACAAAACATGAAGGGAGTTAGCAATCAACAGCATAAAACATGACACTGGAATTTCCCAGTTCGGGGCGCGAAGGCCCTTTCGCGGCGCGAACCCTGCGAACCAGGAAATTTCCAGGAGCCTTCTAGGGTTCCAAAGGTTTTAAGGTTTTCACTTCCAACAGTCATAATCACAATCCCTATCCCAATCCTAATCTGAATCCACTTTAGACATGCAAGGTTATTTCACATAACACATTCCAATCTTAGCAAAACCCTAATCTTACCTAAGTGAGAAACCAAAAAGGAATGGGAAGAGAAAATGAAAAGAACAAACATACCTTGTTGAAGTGCACTTGATTCTTTGTTAACAATTAGGAATTGGGAGATGGAGAGGGAAATTTTTTTGTTTTGGAAGTTGGGTAATGGGAGTGTTCAAGAGAGGTTGTTGTTTGTGAAAATAGGAATGACTAGAAAATAACCTAAAACAGAACTTAAGTGGTTATGCCACGCACCGTTCACGGGGCGAACTTTGTTCGCGGCGCGAACTGAAGCTTTCCATTCAGTTCGCAGGGCGAAAGCTGGTCGCGGGGCGAATTGAAGGAATTTTTGAAAAAATTTAATGGGCAGTGGACAGAACTCAAATTTCACAAAAATTAATACAACAGAATATCATATCAGCATAATTGAGAAAATTTAAAATGCAGACTTACAACGTTGGGTTGCCTCCCAACAAGCGCTTTGTTGAACGTCATTTTGAGCTCGACGGTTCAATGATTAGTTCGGTCCGGCTAGGGAGAACACACAAACATCCCGATTCACTTCGCTACTATGGTAGACTTTGAGTCTTTGTCCATTTACAGTCCAGCTCTCCTGTGACTTGGGATCCTCGACCACAATGGCCCCATAGTTGCGCAATTCTTTGACAACAAACGGTCCTGACCACTTTGGCTTCAGCTTACCAGGGAATAACTTCAACCTTGAGTTGAAAAGCAATACCATTTGTCCAACATGAAACTCTTTATGACGGACCTTTCCATCATGGTATGCTTTTACCTTTTCCTTGTAAAGTTTATTCGAATGGTAAGCGTTGTTCCTTGATTCCTCCAATTCATGGAGTTGTCCTTTTCTTCTTTCTCCAGCTAAAGTGGAGTCGAAGTTTAAGAATTTGAGAGCCCATAATGCCCTATGCTCCATTTCCACCGGAAGATGACAAGTCTTCCCATACACCATTTGAAATGGAGTTAGTCCAATAGGTGCTTTGTAGGCGATACGATACGCCCACAAAGCTTCATCCAGTTTTAAAGACCAATCTTTTCTTGAATTCGAGACTGTTTTCTCAAGGATCCTCTTGACTTCCCGGTTAGAAATCTCCGTTTGACCATTTGCTTGTGGGTGGTAGGGAGTGGTCACCTTGTGCTTTACACCATAATGTTGCAAAACTTTTTCTAGAGGTGTATTGCAAAAGTGTGATCCTCCATCACTTATCAACACCCTAGGCACACCAAAATGTGAAAATATGTTTTTCTTTACAAATTTAATCACTGTTTTGGCATCGGCCTTAGGTGAAGCAATTGCTTCCACCCACTTCGAAACATAGTCAACGGCCACTAGTATATACTCATTTGAGAAAGAAGAGGGGAACGGGCCAACGAAATCAATACCCCAACAATCAAAAACTTCTACTTCTAGCATGTTGGTTAGAGGCATTTCGTCCCGTTTGCCTATTCCTCCACTCCATTGGCATGTATCACAACTCCTCGCGTGTTCATATGTATCTTTAAATAAAGATGGCCAATAAAAGCCCGATTGGAGCACTTTAGTGGCTGTTCTCAAACCGCTATAGTGACCTCCATACAGAGAGTTGTGACAATGCCAAAGGATGTCTCTTGACTCCTCAATTGTTACACACCTTCTCAAAATATTGTCTACACCCACTTTAAACAAATATGGATCATCCCACACATAATATTTTGCATCCGCCAAGAATTTCCGTCTTTGATTACTAGTGAGGTCTTCTGGTGTTAAATCGGTTGCCTTGTAATTAGCAAAATCGGCAAACCAAGGCCTCACTTGAATCGCATACAGTTTTTCATCCGGAAATTCTTCTCTTACTTCCTCTTCTTTGTTTGTAATGTCCTCATTGACCAAACGAGACAAATGATCTCCCACCAAGTTTTCGGAACCTTTTTTATCCTGGATTTCCAAATCAAACTCTTGCAATAAGAGAATCCAACGAATTAGTCTTTGTTTGGAATTCGGCTTGGTTAGCAAATATTTGATCGCCGAATGGTCTGTGTAGACTACAACTTTTGACCTGATCAAGTAAGCTCTAAACTTTTCCAATGCGTACACTATAGCTAGTAACTCTTTTTCAGTTGTCGCATAATTGACTTGAGCCTCATTTAACACTTTACTAGAATAGTGGATAGCAGGAAAAACTTTATCTCTTCTTTGACCCAACACCGCACCAACAGCATAATCGCTTGCGTCACACATAAGTTCAAAATCAAGTTTCCAATTTGGTGCCACGATTATGGGTGCGGTGACTAACTTTTCTTTTAGATCAAGGAAATCTTTGAGACATGACTCATCGAAAAGAAAGTGCGTACCTTTGTTGAGTAAGTTACTCAATGGCTTTGCTATCTTTGAAAAATATTTGATGAATCTCCGGTAGAAACTGGCGTGTCCGAGAAAGCTCCTTATTCCTTTTATATTTGTAGGAGGTGGTAATTTCTCAATGAATTCCACCTTAGCTTTGTCAACTACTAATCCTTCGGAGGAGATCTTGTGACCGAGTACAACACCTTTGGTAACCATAAAGTTGCATTTTTCCCAATTGAGCACTAAGTTGGTCTCCATGCATCTTCCCAAAACCACATCAAGATGTTTTAAGCACAAATCAAAAGATGATCCATAAACGGAGAAATCATCCATGAACACCTCAATGCATTCTTCTATTAAGTCCGAGAATATCGCTTGCATACACCGTTGAAATGTGGCCGGTGCATTACATAACCCAAAAGGCATTCTTCGGTAAGCAAAGATGCCAAAAGGACATGTAAAAGCCGTCTTCTCATGATCCGCCGGATTGATCGAAATTTGGTTGTACCCCGAATACCCGTCCAAGAAACAATAGAAATTTTGGCCGGCTAACCTTTCCAACATTTGGTCAATGAAAGGTAGTGGGAAGTGATCTTTCCTTGTAGCTTGGTTTAACCTTCTATAGTCAATACACATCCTCCACCCGGTTACCGTTCTGGTTGGAATCAACTCATTTTTATCATTTTTGATAACCGTCATGCCACCTTTCTTGGGAACTACTTGTACCGGGCTCACCCATTCACTATCGGAGATAGGATAAATCATTCCGGCTTCCAAGAGTTTGACAACTTCTTTCCGAACCACTTCTTTCATTGATGGATTTAGACGCCTTTGAGGTTGTGCAACGGGTTTGAAATTCTCTTCCATCATGATCTTATGCATACAATAGGCCGGACTAATACCCTTCAAGTCGGATAACACCCACCCTATTGCACCTTCGTTCTTTTTCAACACTTGTATCAATTTGTATTCTTCTTTTGTGGACAAGGTGTTGCTAATGATCACCGGCTTAGTACACTCGTCACCAAGGAACACATACTTCAAGTGTGAAGGTAGCATTTTCAACTCTAGTTTTGGTTCTTCCATTTTCTTTGTCACATCCAAGTCTTCATTTGTTTCTTCATGATAAGCAAGCTCCCCACAAGTCTCTAATTCATGCAACATTGCTTCAATCTCTTTTTCTTCATTTTCGGTCAACACATTGTAGGCTCCGATAAGAGATCTTTCTAGAGGATTAGAAATATGAACTTGATTTGCGACCTCCACTACTTCCTCTTAGGTTGCATCAATTCGGAAAGAATCATGCTTGTCATTTGGATGCTTCATGGCTTCAAAAAGATTGAAGGTCACCTCGTCATCTTGCACTCTCACTTTCATCAATCCATCATCAATATCAATCATCATCCGAGCTGTTTTCATGAATGGCCTTCCAAGAATTAGAGGCACATCACGATCCTCATCCATCTCTACTATCACGAAATCCATCGGAAACAAGAATTTGTCTACCTTCACTAGCATGTCTTGAGCAATTCCATATGGTGAAGTGGTAGATTTGTCAGCTAGTTGTAAAGTCATCCTTATAGATTTGATCTCAACATTTCCCAATCTTTTAACAATGGATAGGGGGATTAAATTGATGCTAGATCCCAAGTCAATCAAACCATTACCAATGTATGTGCTTCCAATGGTTACCGGTAAAACGACTCGGCCCGGATCAGATTCCTTCCTTGGGAGAGTCTTTTGAATGATGGCACTACAACGTGCATCAAGAAAGATGGTTTCATCTTCCACATGTCTCCTTTTCTTTGTAAGAATATCCTTCATGAACTTTGCGTACCGTGGCATTTGCTCTAATGCGTCGGCAAATGGAATATTGATTTGAAGTTGTTTGAATATGTCCATGAATCGTGCATAATGTCTAGCATTGTCCTTCTTCGATGGTGCATGCGGATAAGGTAGATGTTGGGTTGGAATGACACTCACACTTTTCTCTCCTTTCTTCTTCTTTCTTGGTTCAGCATCCTTTTTCACTTCCCCTTCAGTTTGCTGCTCTATTGGCAAGTCCTGCTCTTTTCGCGGCGCGAAGGAGGAACGCGGCGTGAACTGAAGAGTTCCTGCCACTTTCTCCTTTCCACAAACCATATCCTCTTTTTCCAGCACACCATCCATATCATTCTCTACTGTAATTTCCTCACTTTTTATCACTTGTCAACTCTTTACCGCTCCTCGTGACAATTGCTTTACAATGCTCCTTTGGATTGGTTTGAGTGTTAGCGGAAAAGGAAGATCCTGCGTTTTGTTCCGACAATTGCTTCGCAAGTTGGCCTACTTGATTTTCCAGATTCTTAATTGTTGCCTCGTTACTCTTCTGATTTGCCATGGAAGCTTGCATGAATTGTTGAAGAGTGTCCTCTAGCTTTGAATTTCCTCCTTGCGATTTTTGTCCTTGAGCGTTTGGGTGTTGATAAGGACTTTGTTGCTGAAAATTTTGGTTATTGAACCTTGATGGTTGATAACCTTGATTGTTTCTTGGATATGAGTTGTTGGGAGGTTGTCTTTGATAACCTTGATTTTGATTGTTCACATAGCTCACTTCTTCTAGTGGAGGGCAAAAACCAGTGGGATGATCTCCTTGACATAATTCGCAACATGCTACTTGATGTCGAACTTGAGACCCTTGAATTTCCTTCATTTGTTGTGGAAGCTTGGCCATTTGTTGAGTAAGCAACTCCACTTGTTGAGAGAGTAGCTTGTTTTGAGCAAGAATGGCATCATTGGTATTTAACTCAAGAACTCCTGGTTTACATTGTGAATGACTACGGTCATGTTGACTTTGACGATCATTGAGTGCCATCAGGTCAATAATGACTTTAGCTTCTTCCGCATTCTTTGACATAAGAGAGCCACCCGCGGTAGCATCCAAAAGTGTCTTGTGAGTTGATTGGAGCCCATTTAGAAAAATATGGATTTGAGTGAGCTCATCAAAACCATAACCCTTGCATTTCCTCAACATTGACTTGAATCTTTCCCAAGCCTCATTTAGAGACTCATTGCTTCCTTGAGTGAATACCGCAATAGCCGTTTTGGCTTCCATGAATCGGGATTGAGGGAAATATCTTTCTAAGAACTTTTCTTCTAGCAAATTCCAATCCGTCATCACTCTTGGTGCTTGATCAAGGTACCACTCTTTTGCCTTTCCCACTAAGGAGTGTGGGAACATCCTCTTGAATAATGCCTCTTCACCCGTTTCATCAATTCCCGTAGAACCCGCAGTCTCATAGAATTTGATGAGATGGGTATACGGATCTTCATGGTCCATTCCGGTGAATGGATTTGCATAGAGAAGTTGGAGGATTCCGGTCTTCATCTCCGTATTCCTTCCTCCACGAGCAAATTGAGCATTCCTTCTTGGACTATTAGCGGACATTTCGGTAGGAGTGTCATCCTCCATGTTTCCGTCACAAGCCTCTACAACCACTTCTTCGATTTGAACAAGTGCGAAAGTAGATGCTTCTTCTATCGGGTTCCTCTCTTCGGCTAGTTTCCTTCTTCTTCGTGTTTTTCTATTGAGCTTTCGAAGTGTTCTTTCAATTTCGGGATCAAATTGAAATTGCTCCTCGGTAGCTTTTCCTCGCATGCACTAGAGTCTACAAAACTAACAAACCAAGTGAAACACAAGAGTGATAGTAATAGAAGTAACAAAACTTAAAACAATGAATTATTTCAATGCTTGTAATATCGAACACCAATCCCCGGCAACGGCGCCAATTTGTTGAAAAGTATATTTTCGGCAAATATTGTTATATCGTATCCACAGAGATTGGTTGTTATTACCGCCATTCTATAATCCAAATTGTTATAAGTTTATAAAGTAACAAAGTTGTTTTGTTTTAAAAGTATCTTTCGAGTAAAATGTCACTAAAACAATAAAATAGTTTTAATCAAATGTAAAAGGCTTGGCAAGATTGGAGTTCACTATTCAAATTGCTTATGATTCCTTATGATAACTATATAGATTCAAGATTATTGATGATGTTCAATTATCCTCTCAATATCATTTATGTCTAAATGATATTGTGATAATCACTATATTAATCTTTAGACGATTTCTCCACCTAACTATCAATATAGCAATCTTTAATGGTTGATACAAAAGAAGAGTAGTGAATAAATCTATCTCTACAACTTATTCACTACTTGAAAATATATTTTATGTCAAGACTTAAATAATCTCTTTCAACAACTACTCAAATCTAATATTCAACTTAGGGCAAAAATATCATTCAATACATCAACAATCTTTTATCATATACAAGAGTTAAATGGAATACATAAATAAATAAGAATAGCTACTACCTCCAATCTTGACAAAATGGGGTTTAGCTCCTCATCATCATGTTGGAAAGCAAAAAGCAATGGAGAATAAAACTCTCCTTTTTCTCTTCAAAATATCAAACTATCAATTGAATGAATGAACAATTTCCATTCTGAATTCTAAAAAGGGTTGACCTTTCCTAAAATGCTCATTTTCATCTAAAGCTGAAAAGCCCCCTAAAACAGACACAGAAATGGCAAAACACAGCTGGCCTTGAAAACAACACACTTGGCCAAAACAGCTTGCTGGATTTGCAAGCTTCGCGGCGCGAATTGAAGCTACTTCAGCTTCCTTGCTTTGCAAGCTTCATCCAAATAGTCTTCCAAGTGATATTTCTTCACAATTAGGCCTCCAAATTGCATTCAACACTTCTTCCAAATTATGATTATGCATTCCAAAGCTCTCTTGTCCAAAAATTCTACAAAACTAACAAATATGTGAAATAACTACTCAAAATAACATAAATAAAACCTAATTGCATTTATACAAAATAGTGAGAATAAAAGTGTGTAATTACATCAAAACTTGGTAAAAGGGACCAATAAAATTATATAAAAAGTAGTACTAATTGGTCCCTAACAGTAGGCCGGAGAACCCATTTTCTTCGCGAGATACCTTATTTATAATCCATCCTTCATTTCAGTCAATCATATTCTTTTGCCTCCTTAATCATCTTTTTTTCCAGCCCTATTGGGATGAACTACGAAAGCTCTTATTTTCTTATTGCACTATAAGGATACGTAGGTAGGAGAATCCAGATTCTTCACGAGCTACCTTATTTATCAATCTATCCTATTTAACGATCAATCATTCAATCCTCCTTCAGTGTTAGACTCTCCTCCTGGATGTTCATACTATTCTTGGGATTATTATCTTAGGGTCACATACCCATTTCTCAATCAATAACTTCATGCATTGCCTATTAGTTCAAACTATGGCTTACTTTGTTGCTTTCCCTCAAGGTGCAGACCTTGGCAACCTCCTTTAGCCCATGGAGTTCAGACTCTGGATTTATCCTTTGCCTCAAGGTGCATACCCTGGCGGTTTCTTTTAGCCCATGGAGTTCAAACTCTCGCTTTGCTTCTTGGTCTCAAGGTGTAGACCTTAGAAAACCCCTTTAGCCCATGGAGTTCATACTTTGGCTTTATTCTTTGCCTATAAGATACAAATCTTGGCATCCTCTCCCTATCGAGTTCAGACTCTGGCCATCCTGATTTTGCCTATCAAGTACAAACTTTGACATATCAGTATGCCTTACAGTTCAGACTTTGGCATCCACTTTTTGCCCTTATGGAGTTCAGATTCTAGCATTCAAATCAGTTCCTTTGCCTTATATAGTTCAGACTATAACATGCTTATCCATCTTGCCCATGGAGTTCAGACTCTGGCAAACTTTGACATTGACTTGAAGTTCAGACTTTGGTACTATATCTCCTTTGCCCTTATTAAGTTCAGACTCTGGAAATATGTTCCTTGCCTTGTATTTAGTTCAGGCTATGGCATCCATCTATCTTTCCTTGTGGAGTTTAAACTCTGGTTATGTCTCATTTGTCCTTGTGGTTAATTACCATCATTGGTTAATGTCACTCTTACTTGTTAAGCAATCTACCTTGCCTCTGGGCAATCCTATCAAGTACATCTCTTTGCTTTCATTCGTAGTAGGCTAAACTATGATTGCTCTAATTTTCTTATTGCACAATGAGAATACGTAGGCACGGGGGTTTGAATCCTTCGCGAGCATACTTATTTATTACTCCTGCCTTAGGGCATTTATTCATTCATCTATGTGATGCATTCATATTCTACCTTCATTCACTCCATGTAATATACATATTCTTGGAGCCAAATACATTACCTCTTTGTGCTCCTTCTTGCGTCCCCTTGTGAACCAAGAGATGTTTGGGTCATACCCTCAAACATTTATTTCTTCGTATTTTTGGCATTAACGTATAGTGGCAGCCATGCTAGCCCACGTACTAGTAAGAGCCATCTTACTCTTGGGTTCATATTTTTACCCTTGTTGGAGTTCAAAACACAATCATTTGGTTCAGACCATACTTTGATCACAATTATTTTCATCTCCCACCACTAGTTCCTTGAACTACGGAGCTCTAAATTCCTCACTGTACTATGAGGATACGTAGGCATGAGGGTCCCAATCCTCACCGAACACTTTATCTATTTATTTTCCTTTCCACATTCTCTCGTGAGTAATCTTTAGATATAACACTTATTCGAGCGAGAACAATCAAAACGGTACCCATGGAGTACCATGGATGTTTGGGGTGCTAATGCATTCCCCTTGCATAACCGACTTCCTTAACCAACATATCTCTTTCCCTCGGGTGTTATCGATGTTTTCCCTTTCCTTCGGGAATAAATAAAGTTCGATGGCGACTCTATTGTATGTTCGAGCATGCGATATGTTCGGGTATATTTCCGCTAGCTTCAGGTATTAATCTTTTAGTTTTATCTTATTATTAGGAAAAATTGGGGAAAATAAGATTTAGGATTTTTTTATTATTGTACTCGCCAAGGATTATGGCCTTTTTGCCTACGTATCATTCATCAGGGGAGGAAGAATCAGAGCTTTGTAGTTCGGAGTAAAAAATGTTTGTGTACTCATTCCCCACCACTTAAGGCTCGTGGTGCACAATTCTAATTGTATTTCTTATGGTTTTTTGAGTTTGATTATGAAAATGCCACTTGACGTTGGATCAATGGTTGATTGCTGATTGATTTTTAAATGGTGATAAACAAGGGATATTTACAAGATAACAAAGCAAGAAATAAAGGGTCTCATTGTAAGGTAGCCAAGAGAAAACCTTGTGTGTGCAAAGTGATATATGCTAACAAGTGGATAATGGTCTTATAAGCTTGTCTCCCTAGGGTAGTTCCATGAATGTCATTCTTATAATAAAAGATTGCAAGTTACAAATGAAAATCCAAGTTAGTGCATTCAGCAAGAGATCAGGGCAAGGTCCACGTGCAAGAGTCCTAATGAAATCCTCTAAGTCCAACAATAGTCACAGATGAATGCATTCTTTTTGTCTTTTTAATTTTATCATACTTTTGTTGTTTTTGATTATGCAATGACAATATGTATCTTGGGGAAAGAATTAGGGCATTTCATTTCGACCAAACTTCTATAATTCCTGGTGTTACTTCTCTTACCATTTACTCTTTATTTTCTGCTTATTTATTTTCCCTCTAATAACTTATGAAAACATTTTCAAAATGTTTTAAAACTTAATAAATAATTGTAAAAGTTTTCAAACTATCATTTTTCTGAAACAGACAATTCACCCTATCCTCTTGTGTGTGGAGTTACATGTCCAACTGAAGTGTTACATAAACCAAACTATTTTATTTGCAAAGTGATATAGGGGATGTAGAAAAGGCACCCGAAGTAGGCAAATATTGTGCTATCCCTCATGAAAATGACACGTAAGAAAAGATATTACTTCTTGGAACACCACATCATTGTTAAAATTGACCATTTAATCAGGATGATACTATTTAGGTTGAATCCTGTTGGAGGAATTATAAAGTGGTTTGTGGAGATATCTCAATTTGATATCACCTAGAAACCTCAAAAAGATCTCAGAACCTAAGCTTTGGAAGAGTTTGTGCGAAGATTACGTCAAAAACACTAAAGGCACGTCTAAATCACTACAAAAAAAATTATTTATCACCACAGTTGGAAGAAGCATTCCGTCACGTATGGTAATCCGTGGTAACGAAGGTCGTGATAATAAGTGTGTTACTTTCTACCACTAGTTAAGGTCTGTGATGAAAAATGGATAGCGCACTACATTTCACCATAGTTTGAATTTTCCACCATGGGTTAAGGTCTGTGATGAAAATAGGATACCGTGCTACATTTCACAACAGTTGAAAATCCCAACCGTGGTGAAATGTAGTCAACCTACTCTTCACCATAGTTGGAACTGTCAACCGTGGTAAAATGTCAATTAGCCCACTTTTCACCACAAAAATGGAAATTCCAACCGTGGTGAAAAGTCAATTAGACAAATTTTTCATTTTTTTCACACGTTTTGGCTGACTACATTGAGAACTTCCATCATAATATAGAATATTAAATGTTTCTAATATAAAAACAAAAATAATAACAACAACAACAACAATAACAACAATAACAAGAACAAAATAACAAGAACATGAACAATACTGCAAGACCCCAAATTTTGACCCTAAGATCCCTCATGCTATGCATTATCATTGGGATCATACCTTGGCATCCTCCTTACCCCTTATTCATTGGGTTTGTTTTGGGAGAGATCACCAATCACTATGAGATTGTATCATACTTTGTATTTTATCATCTTTACTAACAAAAAATACCAAAAATATGTCTTTGCATTTGTCTAACTCTTTTGTAGGTAGGGCACTTGATCACCTTTGATCTATCAAACACACATTTAGGGTTAAGACCCTCATTGCTAAGATCTCAACCAAGAAATGATCCACAATGGCTCTAGGCATCATATATGAGTCCCCATGATCTTTGCATGTTATTTTGATCAAGAATGTTTCAAGATTTGGAATTGGTTTGCCTTGGAAACCCTAGTTCATCTGGGTATCTTGTGTAACTTCATCAACAAGCTTCTTCAACAATTGATCAAATATTTCAAGGGAAACTTCAAATTTCATCATCTTATGCATATATGATCTCCCATGAGTCCAAAAAGTCAAGAGAATTGCAAGTTTGCAAGGTGGTTGATGGTGGTTGACCAGAGGAATTCATCTGATCAAAACTGGGGTCCCATAGACACTATCTCCTACAATTTTCATCATATGAAAATGATTCTAAGAGAAAGTTACTCTAAATGACATTGCAAACAACTTTCATGTTGAGGTCTAGAGCTAGTTTTGCTTGGAAAGTCATTGTTTATGATGAAAGATTATAGGTCATTTTGTCTAAACCCTAATTTGGAGGTCAACTTCCCAAGGTCACAACTTGCTCAATTTTTATGAGATGATATATTTCCAAGTTTCAAAATCAAATTCAAGGTGTATACTTAAACTTCGATGTTTGGAGGAAGAGCTAATTCAACTTTTATGAGCATGTGATATGAGGATACATTATAGGTCATTTTGGACCAATACCTTTGAATAAGTGATTTTCCTCAACTTCAAAAATGCATAACTCATTCATCCAAAATCCAAATGCGGTCAAATTTGTGACCATTTTGAATGTGTTTTAAAGAGATAAAACTTTGATGAAGAGACGTTTCATCATGATACAAACTTCAAATGGAGAAGTTTTCAACATAAGACTTATTCCTATTGATCTAACCTTTCCAAAGAGTCTAATTTCATTCATTTTGGATAAGGTTTGAGTGGTTTGCGCATGGCTTGAACATGGCATCGTCATTTGGCAAAGATAAACTTCAAACAGCTGCACACTTTTGCCTTGCATTCCAATCCACTTTCAGACTCAATTACATGTGATTATGGACTTAATTGAGTAGCTTCATGGGCCTGTACACGCCCATGCAAGCATGCATCACCCAATTACCAAATTTGGAAACAACTTTGAAGGTGCAAATATCACTTGCTTCAGCTATAAATAAGAGTCTCTTGCATCAGAATTAGAGACCCTGGCGCGCCATTTTTGATCCAAGACCTCTAACCCTCACATTTGAAAGGAAAACCTGAGAATTTTATTTTGAAAATTGAGTTTGAATCTCACTGTTTGGAGAATCAAAACTCCAGGGATCCAAAGCTTTGTTTCAATCCTAAGCCACTTCTGCAAGCTTCCCGAGTAAGATCAAACAAGAATCAAAGCAAGAGAGACCAAGTTCTGCACAACATTGAAGGTATTTTCCAGATTTTTTTCTTTTCTTCGATTCTCTCTCAATTCTCATCAATTCTCTTGGATCCTTGGTTGTCTGAAGTCCTACCAATATAGGCAAGAAGATTATATTGCTTTGAGACCAAATCGAAGCAACTTAATTCATGTACCTCAAATTTCAACTCCATGTATCTCTCAATATACTTGGAATTAGGATGATATGAGGCCAGATTCGTGATCAGTACCATTTTTACTTTAAAATCATGTCCTTCTTTTTCATTTTTGTGATAGTGATGAGAGAACCAGTTCGGCCAAGGTCGCCTGAGAAGACGGCCGGTGCTTTGCTCCGGTGATGAGCTGGATAGGTTATGAGCCATATGATCAAGTCATTTTGTTTTAATCACGAGCGTTCCTTTTAAATACCATTGGTGTGGCGCGCTGACTCGAGTGTATGATGGAACGCGTGTTTTGGTCCACTTGATCTGCCACCTCAATTAATGAGTGAGATCAAGTGGTCCACGTTTTTTATGATTAATTGATTTTCATTTTATTTATTTTATTTTCATAAATTCATATTAAATTTAATATTGATCCCAAAAATATGAGAGTTTCACCAAAAAAAATTAAAAAAATCCTCTTTCATTTTCTGAATTAAAATTATTTTTTGGATTATTATTAATATTTTTCATGATTTAATTGATTTTGTGAATATATTTAATTGTTTAAAAATACTTTTAAGTTTCCAAAAATTATGAAAAAATTTCTTCAAGGTCCTTTGACCTTATTTGACCTATGATAAATCTCATGGCCATTTCTTTGGTGTTTTGATGAGGTTTTAGGAAATTGACCAACCATTATTTAATTTAATGCATATTTTTATTATTTTTAATTGTTTAAATACCAAATAAATTGTGTAGAGCCATTTTCATTGACTTTGTGAGTTTGACTTGTGTTGTTGGGCCTTGGTCAAGGTCGATTTGACTTTGCTAGGTTAAGATAATTGGATTTAGGGGATTGAGGGAATGCACATTCCATCTCCCAAAATGAATGAATGATCTTAATTTGGTAAAAGTCCTTTTTTGACCAATTTGTGTTGAATCCATTCCCTCTCCTTCTTCATCTCATTCCCCTTCTTTATCCATTCATGTCATGGACCTATAATACCTTTATATCCTAAGGCTAGTTGATTGCAAAATCAACATAAGTATGGATGAGGTTATGTCCCCCATTTTTCATATTCTTTTTGTGTGTGGCATTTTTCATGAGCATAGTTTATCATACTATGTCTCTAACATGTATTAACACAAAAATTCTATTGCCCGACCTCAAATAATTATGACTTCTACATAAGTCCAATTACGATTGCTTAACATAGCGTTAAATTTGTGACACAAAAGACAAAACATTCTAGTTAGTGAGATTGTAAGTCTCCCATCTTTCATGGTATTGTGTGGAAACTTGGCATTTTTTCCTTCCTTTGGAAGATGTCTTGGTTCAAGGATCCATGCTTGTGATAAGTGGGTTGAGTATTCTCCAAAGAATGACTTAAATAAAAATAAAGCAAAAGCAATACTAACTTCTAATCAACTAACAACTAACATTTAATTTCAAGTTATTTACTTTTAATGCACTTTAATTTTTAAGCTTTATCCATTTGCCATTATTCATACCATTCAAGTTTTTTACTTTAAAGTCATTTTCACTTTGCCCATTTGGGCCATATTTTGTGATATATTGTGTTTGTATATACTTGTGTGTTTATGTGGTCTTTTGACCTTAATGTATCTAATAAGAGCAAAAACCCTAAAAAGCACTTTGTGTGGACTGTTGGTTTGATATGAGACTATTGGACTTAGAATTTAGGAAACACTCCCTATGCAAAGGACTTGGCCAATGCCAACTTTTATGAAACCAAGTACTTTTGAATTAAACTTTCATCTGATACAAAATTAAAGATCCATTTGAGTTCATCTGCAACATGATCATTGTGAAGCTGTTATCTTGAACTTATGTCTAATGCCATTTTTTGGAAGTCATCTGATATATGGGCAATTTTTGAAGAAGATCATGGGGTTGCTAAGCTTGGATGTGGCTATCTTTATTTGATGCCTTGCTCTCTAACTTGCTATTTGTATATTGATTGTTGCTTGATTCTAAAGCCCAAGAGAAATTTGGGTTTCTATATGACATTTTTGTCTATTGGATTGCAGCCCATTGGTTAGATCTTTTCAACTCTCAACTTTTAAATTTATGCTTAGGATTAGTCTCTTAATCTCCTCCCTAGTTCTTTAATTTCAAAATATCTCCCTCTTTTTTAAAATCTTCTTTGCTTGTGCTTGTTTTCTAAACTTAGACCATATTGCAAATTAGAAACTTTGGCTTTATGCCATTGCATTTTCAAACTTCTTTTTCTTAAATAAACTTGTAAAAATAAACTTAATTATACTCGACTTAAAATTTCCAAAAGACAAAAAGAATTAACACTCATTCAAACCATTTTAGGCCTTTGGTGCCTTTGTCCAACTTAAATTTTTGTTAAAAGCAATGTACTCACTTTGAAATTGATACCATGAACTACGAGGTTTTGATCCCTCATTTTATGTTGGTACGTAGGAACAAGTCTGAAGGTCTTGTCAAACACAAAAAGATAATTAATAAATTCTTTTCTCATCCCCACACTCTATTTTATTGCAAACATAATTTTGTACAAAAATACATATGCACGCAAGAAAGGGCTCCTTAGGAGTACCTAGGACACTTTGGGTGCTAACACCTTCCCTCTGTGTAACCAACCCCCTTACCAGTAATCTCTGACATTTTATTAGTTTTGATTTGAAAGCTTCTTATCTTTTTTGGGTTTTGTTCGTACTTTTCTCTTTTCCCTTGGAAATAATAAAAGCGCGGTGGCGACTCTAGTTTAATTGAAGTCTAGCTTATCCAATGCTTGATCGTCATGAATTTACCGCTACATAAATTAAATGGCGACTCTACTGGGGAGTAGTCTCCAGTGGATTTAGCCTACTTTTTTGTGTGTATATAATTGTATATTTGATGTATGTATACTTGCTTGTATGATATAATCTGCTTATTATGCTTGGTGATCTCTGAGTGGTGAGATAAGTTCTAACCCGAACTTGAGTGCAATTAAGATAAGAGGACGGTATAGTGATGTTCGACTTGTGTGGAGTAGTCCTTAACAAGTTGGCTTGAGACCCATCTACTCAGTGGAGACTCTTTTGGAGTTAGGTATGTCACACAAGTTATTTGTGGTTAGGCATTACTATCTCTTATTTGGGGTCCGAGAAGCTGAGGATTGTAGAACATTTAACCCCTCTTTGCCTATTTAAGATGTAGTACGGAGACTGTTCAAGAGTAGACTTGATAACAGTTGTTACGCGATACTACACTCAGACAAGTTTCTCTTGAGAATATTATGGGTTGATGAGTCAGTCATCCTAACCTCTAATATCCGATGGATGGAATTAAGACACTGGGAACTTTTTAGAACATGATCTACATGTTTTTATTCTTAGTTCACTCCCTTGGGGTGGTTCTTACCCAGACTCCATGCCCGTGACTCACAACAAACCCTTGATTCTTGGTTGATCCAATAAATTCTTGTCAATATCAATGGAACTTGGGTGTTGATAAGGTGTAAACCATAATCCACCAAAATGGATGATTGATCTTGACAATGACTTGATTCATCCCTTGACCTTTATTTGTTTGACTTGTGTGTGATCCCTTATTTATGATTGTTGCATTCATGCATTCATGCTCATCATAACATTCATCACACGAAAATTTCAAGGAACTGAGGTATTATTTGCAAATATTTTCAGACCATGGATTGTGGACGAAGGAACACTAAGAAGTACAGTTTCAGATGTCTGGATTTGAAAGAGCTAAGGAAGCTATCATCTTTTGTGTTAGATCCCTTGGACTTCAAACAACATCATGGGAAGCTTCTATCTGTGCTATCTGCTGATATGGTTGAAGGACTCTTGAGTGTATTGGTTCAGTTTTATGACCCTCTCTGTCGTTGCTTCACTTTTCCCGATTATCAGCTTGTGCCTACGTTGGAGGAGTATCCCCATCTCTCGGGAAAACCTGTTTCTAGCAAGGCGCCCTTTAGTGGATTGGATGAGATTCCTAGATCTCATATTATAGATGAAGCTCTTCACTTGAAGAAGTCTGAGATAAAGGCTCATTGGGTGAAGAAAGGAGGATTGTTTGGGTTGACTTCTGAGTTCCTCATCAAGGAAGCTACTGCCTTTGCTCAAGCCGGTAGTGTGGATGCTTTTGAAGCTATCTTTGTGTTGCTCATCTATGGTTTGGCTTTCTTCCCTAACATTGACAGTTTTATTGATGTTAACGCCATTAGAATTTTCTTGATTGGGAATCCTGTGCCTACTTTTTTAGGCGATATGTACTTATCTTTGCATCTAAGGAATTCTAAGGATGGTGGAATGATTGTGTGATGTGTTCCTCTTCTGTACAAGTGGTTTATTTCACACGTGCCTCAGATTCCTACTTTTATGGAGAACAACCTATGTCTAAGGTGGTATCAAAGACTTATGTCTCTCACTAATGATGATATAGTTTGGTATGATCCTTCATTGAGTAGTGTGAATATTATTGATTGTTGTGGTGAACTCTTTAACGTGCCTCTCATTGGTACACTAGGAGGAATCAACTACAACCTCGCTTTGCCTCGTCGTCAACTTGGGTTCCCCTTGAGAGACAAACCGAATAACACATTGTTCGAAGGTCTTTTCTATCAAGAGGGTAAAGATCCCCAACATTTGAAGCAGAAGATTGTGCATGCTTGGCATAAAGTGCATAGGAAAGGAAGATCTGAGCTTGGTCCACGCAATTGTGTAGCTTTGGAAGCTTACACTCTTTGGGTGAAGAAGACAGCTTTGGAGTTGAAGATGCCTTATGCTTATGAAAGACCTATGTCAATGGTTGTGGCTGAGCCATTAACTCTCCCTAACCAAGATGGAGAGGAGTTGGAAGACGCGCTCGCCAAAATGAAGCAAGAGAAGGATATGTGGGAAGAGCGTTTCCATGCTTTGAGCAAGAAGCATGAAGAGTTGCAGCTGGAGTCTAAGGACAAAGATGCACTGATTCAGCTACTTGAAGATGCGGAGCTTGGTTTGGTTCCAAATGTTAAGATCCCGATGAAGTTCAAAGTGCCTGACTTTGAAAAGTACAAGGGGAATACTTGTCCATTCAGTCATCTTATGATGTACGCCAGAAAAATGTCTACTCAAACCGATAATGATCAGTTGTTGATCCATTATTTCCAAGACAGTTTGACTGGTGCCGCTCTGATATGGTACATGGGATTGGATAGTGCGAGCATTCACACGTTCAATGATTTGGGCGAAGCATTTGTGAAATAGTACAAATATAATATTGATATGGCTCCAGATAGGGACCAGTTGAGGTCGTTGTCTCATAAGGAAAAAGAGACGTTTAAGGAGTATGCTCAAAGATGGAGGGAGTTTGCTGCTCAGATTACACCTCCTTTGGAAGAGAAAGAGATGACCATTTTTTTTTCAAGACCTTGAGCTCATTTTATTATGAACAGATGATTGCCAGTGCCCCCAGTGATTTTACCGAAATGTTAAACATGAAGATGAGGCTAGAAGAAAGTGTCCGAGGGGGGCGGTTATCTAAGGAGGAAGCGTCATCCAACAAGAGATACGGTAATAATTTCAGTAAGAAGAAGGAAGCAGAGACTAATGCAGTGACCGTTGGGAGGAAAATGAGGCCTCATGTAAGAAGAAATCAACCACCCCGTCAACATCATCATCAAGTATCATTTATGATCCCAGTATTTTCAACCAATCAGTCAACACCATTTCAACAACAACAACGTCAACAACAACCACCACCGTAACGAACAAACACCTACAACAACAATAATACCAACAATCATCTTCAACAACAATCAAATTTTGAGAGGAAGAAGGTCTCTTTCGGCCCAATTTCTATGATGTACGCATAATTATATCCATCTTTGTTTCTCAAGAATCCGTTGCAACCAAGAAACCTTCCGTAGAATCCTAAACTACTTCCATGGTGGTACAAACTGGAACTCCGTTGTGCTTTTCATCAAGGAGCTCCCGGTCATGACATCGAGACCTGCTACCCGTTAAAATATGAAGTCCAGAAGCTGGTCAAGAGTGGAATGCTGTCCTTTGAGGATCATGCGCCAAACGTCAAAGCTAACCCACTACCTGCCCATGGAAATTCATCTGTTAATATGGTGGATGGCTATCCTGTCGAGTTCAAGGTATTTGATGTACGCTTCATTAGTAGGTCCTTGGTGAGGATGCACAAGGATATTTGCTTGGTTAGCAATTGTGAGCATGATCATGATGGTTGTGCTATTTGCAGTGTCAATCCCAAAGGTTGTATGGTTGTGAAGAGAGACATCCAGAGGTTGATGGGTGAAGGTTTGATTCAGATTGTTCAGTCTCGTCATGTAGATGACGATGTCAACGTTATAGTCCCGGTTTTCAAAACTCCTAAGAGAGTAGTGATTCAGTATGGCAGCAGCAGTAGTAACAGCGCCAACAACATATTGGTATCGTTGTTAGTTATATGGTTAGAGGGCCCCGTTCCGTACGCATCCGATAAGGCTGAACCATATCAGTATAATGCTACCATGCTAGAGAATAGTCAAGAGGTTCCTTTGCCTACGACCAGTTCCGTTGTAAGTATAACTGATGTTACTAAGGTGACCTATAGCGGTCGTGTCTTTGGGTCGTTGTTCCCAAAAAATATGGAAGATTTGTCTGTTAGCAACAAGGTTGGTGTACCAGTGGTAGAATCTGTTAGCGCTCCAAGGTGTCAGTCTGGTGAATCTAACGGCTTGAAGCCTAACGGTGATGATGAGGTGCTTCGTTTGATAAAGAAGAGTGAGTTCAATGTAGTGGAGCAGTTTCTCCAAACTCCCTCCAAGATTTCAGTACTGTCTCTGTTGATGAATTCAGAAGCGCATAGAGAAGCACTGCAGAAATTTCTAGAGCAAGCTTACGTGGAACATGATGTTACGGTGGATCAATTCGATCATATTATGGCAAACGTCACTTTCAACAATAATCTCAGTTTCTGTGATGAAGAACTCCCCGAGGAGGGTAGAAATCATAATTTGGCTTTGCGCATCTCAATGAACTCCAAAGATGACGCTCTGTCCAATGTATTGGTAGACACCGGGTCTTCATTGAATGTACTTCCGAAGTCAACTTTGTCTAGACTGTCATACCAAGGAGCTCCTATGAGATATATGGCGTGATCGTCAAGGCATTTGACGGTTCTCGCAAAACTGTGATCGGTGAAGTGGACCTTCCAATGAAGATAGGTCCGAGTGATTTCCAAATTACTTTCCAAGTAATGGATATCCACCCGGCCTATAGCTGCTTGTTGGGAATGCCATGGATTCATGAGGCAGGATCTGTTACTTCAACGTTGCATCAGAAGCTGAAATTTGTTAAAAGTAGAAAGCTTGTCATTGTTGGAGGGGAAAATGCGTTGTTGGTCAGCCATCTGTCATTTTTCTCTTACGTAGAAGCTGAGGATGAGGTTGGAACTCCGTTCCAAGCCTTATCTATTACTGAAGAAAAGAAAGTTGGGGCACCCATGTCCTCATTCAAAGATGTACAAAACATTGTTGAGGATGGTCAGTCTGATCAGTGAGGACAGATGGTAGAGGTCTCCGACAATAAGAGCAGAGTCAGTTTGGGTTTCCAACAAGGTTCATCTGCGGTCAGATCTGAAGATGCACAACCTAGTTTCTGTAGCAGAGGGTTCATTCATGGTAATGAACAACACTTAGCTACTGTGCTAGAGGAGGAGGAAGATGAAGATTGCACCAATTTTGTGATGCATGGAAAAGCTTGCAACAATTGGACTGATGTTGATATTCCTGTTATTATGCATCGATCTAAGTAATTGCTTTTATTTGTTTTTTGAAAATCCTTCTTTTATGCCTAAGGGAGAAGTGAACATTGTTTGGGCATTTTCAAACTTGGTCATGAAAATCCTTCCATGCCGGCATCTAGCCCGGTCATGTCTGTGCCACCGCCTGTTGTGTATACTCTACCCCGTATGGAAGACACCATCTATCATTCTGAGCGGTCTGAGGTGTTGGTGTAAGCCCTAGAGGCCAATACTTTTGGTACTTGTATCGAATTATTTATTAATTAATAAAAAGCTTTTTCTTTATTATGTTTGTTTAATAAAGTCCCTAGAATAGATAGTCCGTTTAATGTATCAAGTATGACTTAATCATGAGCCACATTAAACATAAGGACACTATTCTTAAAGTATCCGTAGTCGAGCTTTATTGTGAAGTGGGATAACAATAAAGCATTAAGACTATTATATTTGTAGACTGATGATCACATCTCATGGATCATGGATAAAGAGTTATCAAGTCTTAAACATAGGTATGAATATTAAGAGTAATATTTATACCGGATTGACCCGTTATGAGAATACTATATAAAAAGTTATGCAAAGTGTCATAAGTTATTCTCATGGTGATAATGGTGTATACCACTCTTCGACCTGAAACTACTATGGATCCTAGATGTAGAGTCGAGTGCTTTATTGCTGATCCAACATTGTCCGTAACTGGATAACCATAAAGACAGTTGATGGGTACTCCACAAAGCATGCTGAGGGACATGAGTGTCCTAGATGGAATTTGCCCATCCTGCGTAACAGGATAAATGTCTATGGGCCCAATATTGAACTGGACAAGGATGACACGGTCTATACCTTGTGTTCAATATAGACATAAGGGCAAAGGGGTAATTATACACATAATCATTATCACAAGAGGTTTTGTCAGATCACATGACATTTTCGTGTCTTGGGTAGCAGTGATGTGTTGCTAGATACCGCTCATTGTTTATTATGTTAAATGCATGATTTAATATAATTGCCAACGTCGCGAAAACCTACAGGGTCACACGAAAAGGACGGATTGATGAGAAATAGAGTAACTAAGGAACACCGTAAGGTACGGTGCACTTATGTGGAAGACGAAATATGGTAAGGTACCAAATACTTAAGTGATTTTGGCATATTATGAGATATGGGCCAAAATACACTTAAGTGGGCTTTTTAGCTTGAAGCCCACACAAGTGGTTCTATAAATAGAACCCCTTGGGTAGAAGCATTGTCACTCAACTCAAATTAAAACTGAAGTGAAGACTTGGAATTTCATTTCCCTCTCTCTCTCTCTCACTCAAAGCGTTCATTCGTACTAGCTAGCACTGAGATTGAAGGAACCCGTTTGTGTGGACTGAGTAGAGACGTTGTCATCGTTCAATGTTAGTGATCGCTCAGTGGATTTGTATCCAAGGTTTTGATCGTTACAAGAGATCTCCACCAAAGGTTTGAATCGCCACAAGAGGTAACAATTCTATAACTGATCATGCCCATTCGTAAGGATCACTAAATGGAGAAATTTTTAAATTCCGCTGCGCCTTGGATGGCAATTCTCCTTCAGTGGTATCAGAGCCACTTACGAAACCATGAATCTGATAACTATTTATTTTCTGTATTAATACGATTAAAACAGAATGAATCAAAAATTAAATTGAGATCGATCAAGTCATATTTATGATATATGTAATCCTGATGCAAAATACATTATATATGATATAGTGTTCTCGTTTCGTTCATTCAAACACTCAATGGTTGTTTTCCTTTGAGCGATCAATGGTCGTTTGCTTCTTGATTCGACATTAGTATGGTGAAGCAATGACGTGTTGATCAATCATACTGAATCAACAATCGAGATGTGTTTGACGGTCTGAAATTGGTGCATCAGGGTTAGTGACGGCATAAGGGTTGTGTTGTTAGAGAGTTATGCGATTGATGTTATGACTGCACAAGAGTTGTGCTTTCTAAACACTTTTTGGAACAGTGTTAACCGGTTAACGCATATGGTTAACCGGTTAACCCAATACGAAATAAAATTTTTAAGGTTTTTCAAACAGTGTTAACCGGTTAACGCCTTTGGTTAACCGGTTAACGCAAGACGGAAAACAATTTTCCAAGAGACTTTCAAACAGTGTTAACCGGTTAACGCATTTGGTTAACCGGTTAACGCAAGGCAGAAAACAATTTTTTGAACAGATTTCAAACAGTGTTAACCGGTTAACGCATATGGTTAACCGGTTAACACAAGGCAAAATTCACCCGTTCGGCTAACTCAGTGCTTTAAAGGTATCAAGTGTTGATGCGAAAAACGACGTCGATTTTAAATGAATTGTTCATTAAAATTTCGGCTTTGCGTAGTGTGATCGGTCGTCAAAATTTAATTTGGTTTTAATTAATTAAAGGAATTAATAATAATAATAAAGTGTTTATTATTGTCTTGTGATGATCGGTTATGGCCTTAGTTTTCCTTTATTTTGCTTTGGATTTTAAAATACGACCTACGTGTCGTGCCTCTCTCTTAATCTCCCAAATGTAACTTCTTTTCTCAATTCACTCCCTCGTATGTAAAACGAGTTTCTTTTATGTAATGTAATGATATGAAGAAAGTAAAGAAGTCAGTGCCAAAGGAGGATAACCTTGAAGATCTTGCTTGGAGAAGCTTAGATCGTTGTTAGGTTAGCTTAGGTTCTCTCATTGGCTTGGGAGAACAATTGCGCTGGGGCCATAACTGTTTCATTATGTATGTATGTATGTTGATGCATGTGAATGTATGTTGATGCATGTGAGAGATGGTTTATATGATAAACAAGCCGGTGAGATCAGAAAAATTGCAATTCCCTCAAATTAAATATTAAGTTTATCCTTTCCAAGTTTTAACACTCATCAAGACTAGTAATGGGTAATGTAGGTTTCGCCTACGCGAGGTGCATGTTCTATATTAGTAAGGTGCGATGGGATAATTGTAATATCCAACTGTTAAAACAATGGGTCAAACTTAACTAAACAAATTATAATAATATTATATATGTTTAGAAGCAAGAGTTGGGAATGATCCATATGATGGATTGGAATAAGGAGTTATTCACCCAACTGAAATTTTTGAGAGTTGTATGAGATACAATTGGAAGGAGCTCCTACCTAAATAACCTAGTTCTGTGTAATCCGCCTACACGGACTTAGAACGAAGTGAAATATGGATCTCGACCCACTAGAAAATCTTCCAACGGGATTTTCCGAATCAAGTGATGAGGGTCATTTGTTTTGAGTAAAATAGTGGGAGCATATTTAATTAAAGGCCTAATTAAATATGTCAATGATACTTATATTTTCATTAATCCTTATGTAGATTACCATGACAACAAACACCTCTAACAACATCTTGCGATCAACCCTTGACAAGGAAAAATTGTCTGGGACAAATTTTCTAGATTGGTACCGAAACATGAGGATTATCCTCAAACATGATAAAGGGAAAGGCAAGGAAGTTGCCAAACCCAAACCCACTAGTGCTGCTTTAAAGCCTAGTGGAGGCATAGAAAAAGAAGGCACCTACTTCCATTGCGGTAAGACCGGACACTGGAAGAGGAACTGCCCAAAGTACCTGGAAGATAAGAAGAATGGAGTAGAGACTCCAACTTCAGGTATTTTTGTTATTGAAATTAATTTATCTACTTCTGCATCATGGGTATTAGATACTGGATGCGGTTCTCACATTTGTATAAATGTGCAAGGACTAAAAAGGAGTAGAAAATTGGCAAAAGGTGAAGTCGACCTACGAGTTGGTAATGGAGCAAAGGTTGTTGCCTTAGCCGTAGGAACTTATGAATTGACTTTACCTAGTGGTTTAATAATTCAGTTAGAGAACTGTTATTATGTACCTGCAATTAACAGGAATATTGTTTCCGTTTCTTGTTTTGACAAGTTCGGTTTTTCATTCATAATAAAGAACAATTGTTGTTCAATTTATTTGAATGATATATTCTATGCTACTGCTCAAATGAATAATGGATTATATGTCCTTGATCTTGAAATGTCAATTTATAACATTAATACTAAAAGGATGAAACCCAATGAGTTAAATCCAACTTACCTTTGGCATTGTCGATTAGGCCATATAAATGAGAAACGCATTTCCAAACTCCATAAAGATGGACTGTTGGACTCTTTTGATTATGAATCATATGAGACATGCATATCTTGTTTAATTGGAAAGATGACAAAGTCTCCATTCACAGGAAAAGGTGAAAGAGCTAATGATCTTTTGGCCCTCATACATACTGATGTATGTGGACCACTGAACATACCAGCCAGAGGAGGTTTTCAATACTTCATCACATTTACTAATGAATTCAATAGATATGGTTATGTGTATTTAATGAAACACAAATCAGAGTCCTTTGAAAAGTTCAAGGAATTCAAGAATGAAGTACAAAACCAACTAGGTAAGAATATCAAAACTCTTCGATCAGATCAAGGTGGTGAGTATTTAAGCCTAGAGTTTGATGACCATCTGAAAGAGTGTGGGATTCTATCCCAACTTACTCCTCCTGGAACACCCCAATGGAATGGTGTATCTGAGAGAAGAAATCGAACCTTGTTGGACATGGTCCGATCCATGATGAGTCACGCCGATCTTCCAAACTCCTTTTGGGGACATGCACTGTTGACAGCAGCTTACACACTTAACCGTGTTCCATCCAAAAAGGTTGAGAAGACACCATATGAGATATGGAGTGGTAAGAAAGCACATATGTCTTACATGAAGATTTGGGGTTGCGAAGTTTATGTGAAACGATAAATTTCAACTAAGCTTGAGCCCAAATCTGACAAATGCTTATTTGTGGGGTATCCTAAAGAAACAAGAGAATATTACTTCTACAATCCTTCTGAGGGCAAAGTGTTTGTCGCTCGAACTGGAGTTTTCCTAGAAAAGGATTTTATTTCCAAAGGAACCAGTGGGAGGAAAGTAGAGCTTGAAGAAATTCAAGAATCACAAAGCATCGATACACCTATGGAGGAATTAGAGCAGGAAACATAAGTAGTTGTGGAAGAGCAACCTGCTCAAGTAGAACAAGACCAGCGTAGGTCACGCAGGATACGTCACCTACCTGAGAGATATGGATATCTCATAACAGATCAAGGTGATGTATTACTCATGGATCAAGATGAGCCTGTGACCTACCAAGAGGCCATAACTGGTCCCGAGTCTGAGAAGTGGCTAGAAGCCATGAAATCTGAAATGGATTCCATGTACACAAACCAAGTTTGGACCTTGGTAGAGCCTCCTGTAGGAGTTAACCCTATAGGATGCAAGTGGGTCTTCAAAAAGAAGACTGACATGGATGGTAAAGTACATACCTATAAGGCAAGACTGGTTGCAAAAGGATATAAACAAATTCATGGGGTTGACTATGATGAAACCTATTCACCAGTTGCAATGCTTAAATTTGTTCGGATTTTACTTGCTATCGCTGCATATCATGATTATGAAATATGGCAGATGGATGTCAAAACTGCTTTCCTTAATGGGAATCTTCTTGAGGATGTGTACATGACACAACCTGAAGGATTTGACATACCAGAAGAAGCCCAAAAGATATGTAAGCTACAAAGATCAATCGATGGATTGAAGTAAGCTTCCAGAAGCGGGAATCTTCGTTTTGATGAAACAGTAAAACAATATGGATTCATCAAGAACGAAGATGAGCCTTGTGTCTACAAGAAAGTTAGTGGGAGCATGATCGTTTTCCTGGTATTATATGTAGATGACATATTACTCATTGGAAATGATATCCCTACCCTGCAACAAGTAAAGTCTTGGTTGGGGAAATGCTTTTCTATGAAGGACCTAGGTGAAGCAGCCTATATATTAGGAATCAGAATCTATAGAGATAGATCACAAAATGCTTGGCCTAAGTCAAAGTACATAGACAAAGTGCTGAGACGCTTTAATGGTTCCAACGGTTATGTGTTTTGCTTAAATGGTGGCACTGTGAGCTAGAAAAGTTCAAAGCAAGATACAGTTGCTGATTCTACAACCGAGGCCGAGTATATTGCTGCCTCAAGTGCAGCAAAGGAAGCTGTTTGGATCAAAAAGTTCATTAGTGAACTTGACATAGTCCCTAGCATTGTGGATCCCATTGGTCTCTATTATGATAACAATGGTGCTATCCCACAAGCTAAGGAGCCTAGATCTCACCAACGATCCAAACACATACTCAGGCACTATCACCTCATTCGAGAGATAATAGATAGAGGAGATGTGAAAATATGTAGAGTACCAACACTGGACAATATTGATGACCCATTAACAAAGCCTCTTACGCAGTAGAAGCATGATGGCCATACTAGATCAATGGGCATTAGGGTTATGCCTGATTGGCTCTAGTGCTAGTGGGAGATTGTTGGTGTAAGCCATAGAGGCCAATACTTTTGGTACTTGTATCGAATTATTTATTAATTAATAAAAGGTTTTTTCTTTATTATGTTTGTTTAATAAAGTCCCTAGAATAGATAGTCCGTTTAATGTATCAAGTATGACTTAATCATGAGACCACATTAAACATAAGGACACTATTCTTAAAGTATCCGTAGTCGAGCTTTATTGTGAAGTGGGATAACATTAAAGCATTAAGACTATTATGTTTGTAGACTGATGATCACATCTCATGGATCATGGATAAAGAGTTATCAAGTCTTAAACATAGGTATGAATATTAAGAGTAATATTTATACCGGATTGACCCTCTATGAGAATACTATATAGAAAGTTATGCAAAGTGTCATAAGTTATTCTCATGGTGATAATGGTGTATACCACTCTTCGACCTGAAACCACTATGGATCCTAGATGTAGAGTCGAGTGCTTTATTGCTGATCCAACATTGTCCGTAACTGGATAACCATAAAGACAGTTGATGGGTACTCCACAAAGCATGCTGAGGGACATGAGTGTCCTAGATGGAATTTGCCCATCCCGTGTAACAGGATAAATGTCTATGGGCCCAATATTGAACTGGACAAGGATGACACGATCTATACCTTGTATTCAATATAGACATAAGGGCAAAGGGGTAATTATACACATAATCATTATAACAGGAGGTTTTGTCAGATCACATGATATTTTCGTGTCTTGGGTAGCAGTGATGTGTTGCTAGATACCGCTCACTGTTTATTATGTTAAATGCGTGATTTAATATAATTGCCAACGTCGCGAAAACCTACAGGGTCACACACAAAGGACGGATTGATGATAAATAGAGTAACCAAGGAACACCGTAAGGTACGGTGCACTTAAGTGGAAGAAGAAATATGGTAAGGTACCAAATACTTAAGTGATTTTGGCATATTATGAGATATGGGCCAAAATACACTTAATTGGGCTTTTTAGCTTGAAGCCCACACAAGTGGTTCTATAAATAGAACCCCTTGGGTAGAAGCATTGTCACTCAACTCAGATTAAAACTGAAGTGAAGACTTGGAATTTCGTTTCCCTCTCTCTCTCACTCAAAGCCTTCATTCGTACCAGCTAGCATTGAGATTGAAGGAACCCGTTCGTGTGGACTAAGTAGAGACGTTGTCATCGTTCAAAGTTCGTGATCGCTCAGTGGATTTGTATCCAAGGTTTTGATCATTACAAGAGATCTGCACCAAAGGTTTGAATCGCCACAAGAGGTAACAATTCTATCACTGATCATGCCCATTCGTAAGGATCACTAAATGGAGAAATTTTTAAATTCCGCTACGCCTTGGATGGAAATTCTCCTTCTCTTATTCCTATGGGAGAAGTGAACATTGTTTGGGCATTTTCAAACTTGGTCATGAAAATCCTTCCATGCCGGCATCTAGCCCGGTCATGTCTGTGCCACCGCCTGTTGTGTATACTCTACCCCGTGTGGAAGACACCACCTATCATTCTGAGCCGTCTGAGGGTCCTGATGTGTATGAGAAGATGGACGAGATGAAGGACCAATTCCTTGAGTTGCGTAAGGAGTTGCAAACTTTGAGGGATAAGGATCTGTTTGGAAAGAGTGATGCGGAGCTTTGTTTGGTTCCAAATGTTAAGATCCCGGTGAAGTTCAAAGTACCTGACTTTGAAAAGTACAAGGGGAATACCTGTCCATTCAGTCATCTTATGATGTACGCCAGAAAAATGTCTACTCAAACCGATAATGATCAGTTGTTGATCCATTATTTCCAAGACAGTTTGACCGGTGCCGCTCTGAGATAGTACATGGGATTGGATAGTGCGAGCATTCGCACGTTCAATGATTTGGGTGAAGCATTTGTGAAATAGTACAAATATAATATTGATATGGCTCCAGATAGGGACCAGTTGAGGTCGTTGTCTCATAAGGAAAAAGAGACGTTTAAGGAGTATGCTCAAAGATGGAGGGAGCTTGCTGCTCAGATTACACCTCTTTTGGAAGAGAAAGAGATGACTAAATTTTTTCTCAAGACCTTGAGCTCATTTTATTATGAGCAGATGATTGCCAGTGCCCCCAGTGATTTTACCAAAATGGTAAACATGGAGATGAGGCTAGAACAAAGTGTCCGAGGGGGGCGGTTACCTAAGGAGGAAGCATCATCCAACAAGAGATACGGTAATAATTTCAGTAAGAAGAAGGAAGCAGAGACTAATGCAGTGACCGTTGGGAGGCAAATGAGGCCTCATGTAAGAAGAAATCAACCACCCTGTCAACATCATCATCAAGTATCATCTGTGATCCCAGTATTTTCAACCAATCATTCAACACCATTTCAACAACAACAACGTCAATAACAACCGCCACCGTAACGAACAAACACCTACAACAACAATAATACCAACAATCATCTTCAACAACAATCAAATTTTGAGAAGAAGAAGGTCTCTTTCGTCCCAATTCCTATGACGTACGCAGAATTATATCCATCTTTGTTTCTCAAGAATCCGTTGCAACCAAGAAACCCTCCGTAGATTCCTAAACCACTTCCATGGTGGTACAAACCGGAACTCTGTTGTGCTTTTCATCAAGGAGCTCCCAGTCATGACATCGAGAACTCCTACCCGTTAAAATATGAAGTCCAAAAGCTGGTCAAGAGTGGAATGGTGTCCTTTAAGGATCGTGCGCCAAACGTCAAAGCTAACCCACTACCTGCCCATGGAAATTCAACTGTTAATATGGTGGATGGTTATCCTGTCGAGTTCAAGGTATTTGATGTATGCTTCATTAGAAGGTCCTTGGTGAGGATGCACAAGGATATTTGCTTGGTTAGCAATTATGAGCATGATCATGATGGTTGTGCTATTTGCAGTGTCAATCCCAAAGGTTCTATGGTTGTTAAGAGAGACATCCAGAGGTTGATGGATGAAGGTTTGATTCAGATTGTTCAGTCTCGTCATGTAGATGACAATGTCAAAGTTATAGTCCCGGTTTTCAAAACTCCTCAGAGAGTAGTGATTCAGTATGACAGCAGTAGTAGTAACAGCGCCAGTAACATATCGGTATCGTCGTTAGTTATATGGTTAGAGGGCCCCATCCCGTATGCACCCGATAAGGCTGTACCATATCAGTATAATGCTACCATGCTAGAGAATGGTCAAGAGGTTCCTTTGCCTACGACCAATTCCGTTCTAAGTATAGTTGAGGTTACTAAGGTGACCTGTAGCGGTCGTGTCTTTGGGTCGTTGTTCCTAAAGAATATGGAAGATTTTTCTGTTAGCAACAAGGTTGGTGTACTAGTGGTAGAATCTGTTAGCACTCCAAGGTGTCAGTCTGGTGAATCTAACGGCTTGAAGCCTAACGATGATGATGAGGTGCTTCGTTTGATAAAGAAGAGTGAGTTCAATGTGGTGGAGCAATATCTCCAAACTCCCTCCAAGATTTCAGTAGTGTCTCTGTTGATGAATTCGGAAGTGCATAGAGAAGCACTGCAGAAAGTTCTAGAGCAAGCTTACGTGGAACATGATGTTACAGTGGATCAATTCGATCATATTGTGGCAAACATCACTTCCAGCAATAATCTCAGTTTCTATGATGAAGAACTCCCCGAGGAGGGTAGAAATCATAATTTGGCTTTGCGCATCTCAATGAACTCCAAAGACGACGCTCTGTCCAATGTATTGGTAGACACCGGGTCTTCATTGAATGTACTTCCGAAGTCAACTTTGTCTAAACTATCATACCAAGTAGCTCCTATGAGATATAGCGGCGTGATCGTCAAGGCATTTGATGGTTCTCGCAAAACTGTGATCGGTGAAGTGGACCTTCCAGTGAAGGTATCCACCCGGCCTATAGCTGCTTGTTGGGAATGCCATGGATTCATGAGGCAGGATCCGTTACTTCAACGTTGCATCAAAAGCTGAAATTTGTTAAAAGTGGAAAGCTTGTCATTATTGGAGGGGAAAAGACGTTGTTGGTCAGCCATCTGTCATTTTTCTCTTATGTAGAAGCTGAGTATGAGGTTGGAACTCCGTTCCAAGCCTTATCTATTATTGAAGAAAAGAAAGTTGGGGCACCCATGTCCTCATTCAAAGATGCACAAAACATTGTTGAGGATGGTCAGTCTGATCAGTGGGGACAGATGGTAGAGGTCTCCGACAATAAGAGCAGAGTCGGTTTGGGTTTCCAACAAGGTTCATCTGTGGTCAGATCTGAAGATGCGCAACCTAGTTTCTGTAGCGGAGGGTTCATTCATGGTAATGAACAACACTTAGCTAATGTGCTAGAGGAGGAGGAAGATGAAGACTGCACCAATTTTGTGACGCATGGAAAAGCTTGCAACAATTGGACTGATGTTGATATTCTTGTTATTATGCATCGATGTAAGTAATTGCTTTTATTTGTTTTTTGAAAATCCTTCTCTTATGCCTAAGGGAGAAGTGAACATTATTTGGGCATTTTCAAACTTGGTCATCAATAAAATATAATTCTATTCATCCACATCTATGATATTTTATTTTTACTTTTTGCTTTATTCTAAAAATGGTAATCACAAAAAACATAAATAAATAATATAATTGTCCATTTGCATAATATTTGGTCACAATTCACTTCTCTAAAATCAAAATATCAAATCATTATGCAGGTTGGTTTCTAACCCCATTGAATACAATGATCCTTCTCCTTCTCCAAATTTTGAATGCCCTGTGTTTGAGGTTGAGGAGGAAAGTGATGAAGAAGTAAGTGATGAATTTTCTCATCTTCTTAAGCACAAGGAAAAAGCGATTCAGCCATTCGAAGAGCAGATTATGTTAGTCAACTTGGGTTCCGAGGATGATGTGAAAGAAGTCAAGATTGGGTCTCGACTGTGTCCAGAAGTTAAGAAGGGGTTGATTGATCTTCTCCGAGAATATTCAGATGTGTTTGCTTGGTCCTATCAAGACATGCCTAGGTTGGATTCTGAGATTATGGAGCATAGATTACCGTTGAAGCCAGAATGCACGCAAGTTAAGCTGAAGTTAAGGAGGACTCATCCTGATATGGCAGTGAAGATCAAAGAAGAAGTGCAGAAGTAGATTAATGTCGGTTTCCTTGTGATTACTGAATATCCGCAGTGGGTGGCCAATATTGTACCTGTTCCGAAGAAGGATGGAAAAGTCCGTATGTGTGTTGATTATAGAGATTTGAATAAAGTCAGTCCAAAAGATGATTTCCCTCTGCCGCACATTGATATGTTGGTAGACAATACAACTAAATTCAAAGTCTTTTCGTTTATGGACGGATTTTCCGGATATAATTAGATCAAGATGGCACCCAAAGATATGGAGAAGACGACATTCATTACACCCTAGGGAACATTCTATTATAGAGTGATGCCTTTCGGTTTAAAGAATGTTGGTGCAACTTACCAAAGAGAAATGACTACTCTTTTTCATGATATGATGCACAAAGAAATTGAAGTCTATGTTGATGATATGATTGTTAAGTCCATTGATGAAGAAGAACATGTTGAGCACTTGTTGAAGCTATTCCAGTGTTTGAGGAAGTATAAACTCCGCTTGAATCCAAATAAGTGTACTTTTGGTGTTTGTTCTAGTAAGTTGTTGGGCTTTATTGTCATTGAGAAGGGTATTGAAGTTGATCCTGCTAAGGTGAAAGCAATACAAGAGATGCATGCGCCCAAAACTGAGAAGCAAGTCAGAGGTTTTCTCGACCGCTTGAATTATATCTCAAGATTCATTTCACACATGACTACCACATGTGCGCCTATATTCAAGCTTCTTCAGAAAGGTCAGTCTTGTGATTGGACCAAAGACTGCCAGAAAGCTTTTGACAGTATCAAGGAGTATCTGCTTGAGCCTCTGATTCTGTCTTCGCCTGTTAAAGGAAGACCATTGATCATGTATTTGACCGTGCTTGAGGAGAGTATGGGTTGTGTTCTTGGTTAGAAAGATGAGATTGGGAAGAAAGAATATGCAATTTACTACCTCAGTAGGAAATGCACCGATTGTGAGACTCGGTATTCTCTACTTGAGAATACTTGTTGCGCATTGGCTTGGGCTGCTAAGCATCTGCGCCAGTATATGCTGAATCATACCACTTGGTTGATATCCAAAATGGATCCAATCAAGTATATTTTTGAGAAGCCTGCTTTAACTGGGAGGATTGCCCGTTGGCAGATGTTGTTATCAGAGTATGATATTGAATACCTATCTCAGAAAGCAATCAAAGGTAGTGTCTTGGCTAACCATTTGGCTCACCAACCGATCAAAGATTATCAGTCAATGCAGTATGATTTTCCTGATAAAGAGATCTTGTACTTGAAAATGAAAGATTGTGGTGAACCATTGCTTGAAGAAGGGCCAGAGCCTGGTTCCCGTTGGGGCATGGTATTTGATGGAGCTGTTAATCAGTATGGTAATGGCATTGGGGAAGTAATTATTACTCCTCAAGGCAAGCATTTTCCTTTTATAACTAGATTAAATTTCAAGTGTACAAATAATATGGCAGAATATGAAGCTTGCATTATGGGGCTTGAAGAGGCCATTGATCTCAGAATCAAGTACTTGGACGTCTATGGAGATTCAACTTTGGTTGTGAATCAAATCAAAGGTGAATGGGAGACGAATCAACCTGGTTTGATACGATATAGAGATTATGCGAGGAGGATTTCATCTTTCTTTACAAAGGTTGAGTTTCATCATATCCCTCGAGATGAAAACCGGATGGCAGATGCTCTTGCAACGTTGGCTTCAATGATTATAGTGAAATATTAGAATGAAGTTCCCAACTTGACTGTGATGCATCTTGATAGGCCAGCTCATGTGTTTGCTGTAGAAGAAGCCAAAGATGATAAGTCGTGGTATTTTGATATCAAGTGTTTCCTCCAAAGTCAGAGTTATCTATCTGGGGCATCTTTGAAAGATAAGAAGACTTTGAGAAGATTAGCCGACAATTTCTACCTAAATGGTGATGTATTGTACAAGAGAAATTTTGATATGGTTTTGCTCAGATGCATGGATAGACACGAAGCAGACCTGTTGATGAGTGAAGTCCATAAAGGTTCCTTTGGTACTCATTCCAATGGACATGCAACGACTAGGAAGATGTTGCGAGCAGGTTACTATTGGTTGACAATGGAATCTGACTGTTGCAAGTTTGTGAAGAAATGCCACAAGTGTCAAATTTATGTAGATAAGATTCATGTTCTTCCGACACTGTTGAACGTAATTTCCTCCTCGTGGCCCTTCTCCATGTTGGAAATTGACATGATTGGCATGATTGAGCCCAAAGCTTCTAACGGACATCGTTTCATTTTGGTGGCTATTGACTACTTCACAAAATGGGTTGAAGCGGCATCGTATGCAAATGTAACCAAGCAAGTTGTTATGAGGTTTATAAAGAATTAGATTATATGCCGTTATGGTGTGCCAAGTAAGATCATTACTAATAATAGATCGAACTTGAATAACAATATGGTGGAATCTCTTTGCAGAGACTTCAAGATTGCACATCATAGTTCTTCTCCCTACAAACCCAAGATGAATGGGGATGTTGAAGCTGCAAACAAGAACATCAAGAAGATCATTTAGAATATGGTTGTAACGTATAAGGATTGGCATGAGATGCTCCCATTTGCTTTGCACGGGTATCATACATCCATCCGCACTTCAACAATGGCAACCCCTTTCTCTCTTATTTATGGTATGGAAGTTGTGCTCCCCGTAGAGGTTGAGATCCCATCATTGCGTGTGCTCATGAAAGCCAAGTTGACTGAGACTGAATGGTGTCAAACCAGGTATGATCAGCTGAATTTGATTGAAGAGAAGAGGTTGACTGCCATGTGTCATGGTCAGTTATACCAACAGATAATGAAGAAAGCTTTTGACAAGAAGGTCAAACCTCGTGTGTTTAGAGAAGGTGACCTTGTGCTCAAGAAGATTTTATCTTTCAAACCAGATTCTAGAGGAAAATGGACTCCTAACTATGAAGGCACACATGTTGTTAAGAGAGCCTTTTCAGGAGGTGCTTTAATTCTTACAACTATGGATGGTGAAGAGTTCACTCGTCCTATGAACGCAGATGCAGTCAAGAAATACTTCGCCTAAAAAGAAAAGAACAACTCGCTAAGTTGAAAACCCGAAAGGGCGGCTTAGGCAAAAATGAGTGTCTCGGTGGATTGAAAACCTGAAAGGGTGGTCCAGGAAAAAGTTAGAGACATAAAACAGAAAGAATTATCCCAATAAGTTGAGTACCCCACCTTGGGGCAATTTATGCAAAAAATTAGGGGTTATCGCAAGTAACTACATTCTGCTGACCTTCAGTTTTGAAGACTTTCTTGAGCACATCGTCGAATTCTGATCCCCAATGGCAGCCAAGAGCATAGTGGATATCAAGAGGGTAGAAGGATTAGTGATCGTTGTATTTAATGTATCCCTTTTCCATGTCAATTACCATTTTTAATTTTTGTAAATATCTATGGAGTCCTGTCATTTACAAACTACCATTCTATTTAAATAAAGTTGAGCTTTTATCCAATTGTTTCTACTCTTATTTAATTTAGCTAAATAGTTTTAAATTTTATTATGATCATTTTGAAAATTAAAATATTAATAAAAAAAAGCATATTTTCTAAAACATATAAAAATATTAATTCTAAGCAATCGATTCCATTTAAAATGAATATCAACAGTGGTCTGAAAGCAGTAAGCCCTAAGTGTGGAGCATTATTGGTTCTCCCCAAGCAGTAGAAGTGATTCCTCTTTCATCCCCGATAGTACGTTTAGCACCCGGTGTTTGTTTATTTCCCAGCTGTTAATTCGCCATTGTATCCAGCTAATTTATGGTTGTTCCCCACCTAAGTGAGGGCATTTCGTTGCGGCACTTTGCATCAGTTTCGATAGAACTTTGGTTTCCCCGCAAGTCGCCGTCAAATTCGCTCCCAGTTTATGAGTAGCTATTTGTGTTTATCCCATGCAGGGTTGTCTCCCATTTGATATGGTGTTGACCTAAAATTCCCCGCCGAGTTAGTAGCAGTTTCCTCAGCTGATCTCATATCTTCTTCCCCAACTAGGGTCGAGCCTTTGGGATGATGATCTCTCTTTTCTCCAGCAGTAGTTTCCCTCTTTTGTGGATGGGCTGAGAATTGTATCGACGATTCAAATTTGCGACATTTTTGTATCCCTTGCGATTGTTTTGTCAGCATAATCATCATATACATAAACATATACATATACACTCATATAACTTCGTTATTGCATCATTACACTTTTTGATTCATTTTTGAGATTTTTATCCCCTGCTATGGTGACACTTTATCCCCATTCAGGGTCGGCGCGTCTGTCCTCCTTCAATTATAGAGTGTCATCCTCCTTAAGCAGAAAGACTTTAACCTTTCTCCTTTTTCCCCACTGAGTTATTTCCTCGTGGATGATTATTATTTCAGCTTGCACTCCAGTTGATTATCTGGATGGAACCACTCCCCTTGAGTTACATCCTCATTGGGTTGAGTCTTAATTGACTGTTTCTTTCTAGATCTTACCTAGATAGATATCTTGGTCCCCTAAGAGTGTATTACCCAGTAACTGGTAGTATTCTTCTTAGTTTGCAGTTTGTTACTTCTTGCCCAATACCTGACAAAAGTAACCTCTTTCCTCCCCAGCGGATTTGTTTTCACGTTTCCCCAAGAAGTATATCCTTGATATGATCACCCTAACCGATGACGGATATTTTCTTCCCCTGCTTTGAGTTTATCCTTGATATGTTCATCCTAACCGACGACGGATATCCTCTTTTTGGTATTCTACCCAGTAAAAAGGTAGTTGTAATCCCTATTTGTTTCTTAGAGAGTTGATCCTTGATATGTTCATCCTAACTGATGACGGGTTTCCTTCTCTTTGTGGTCTTTTGCCCAGTAACCGGTAGTTGTAAATCCTGCTTTTTCTCCCCTTGCAGAGTTTGTCCTCAATATTTTAATCCTAACCGATGACGGTATTCTATCCAGTAACTAATAGATGTAATCCCTATTCTTCCCCCTCAGAATCTATCCTTGATATGATCATCCTAACCGGTGACAGATATTCTCTTTGATGGTATTCTATCCAGCATTCGATAGAAGTAATTCCTATTCTTGTTTTTCAAGTGGTTTATCCTTGATATGTTCATCCTAATCGATGACGGGTATCCTCCTTAACATCCTCAGGAAAGTCTATCCTTGATATGTTCACTTTAACCGGTAGTGGATTTTCTTTCCTTTGAGTCTATCCTTGATATGTTCACTTTAACCAGTGATGGATATTCTGTCCTTTTTGGTCTTATGCCTAGTAACCGGTAGTTGTAAATCCTATTTTCAATTTTCCCCATCAAGGCTATTCTTACCCAGTAACCGGTAATGAATACACCTTCTGGCGGCCCTCACTGAGTCATCCTTGATATGTTTACCCTAGCCGGTTACAGATGTTCTCCCTGTCAGATTTCTGTTATCCCCATACCCAGTAACCGGTAGTGGATAATATATTTCTGCTCCTCCTGTGGTTGAAGATCTTTTTCTTCCCCAGTTGAGTTGAGTGCACATTTCCTTAGTGGAATCGCTTTTCCTGCATAGTTTGAGTATTTCAGCTTTGTTCTAACCTATCCGTTTCCTTTGCAGATTTTCTTTCCCCCCGACTGAGTCTTTCCATTTTTCATGGAACCCCTCGTGTCCGCCCAACAGTTTTTAAGTCGTAGCCTGGCCTACGCATAACCTTCTATTCCCTCTAGAGTATTTGTTCCCCAGTGAGTTTTCCTTACGGAATGCATTACGCTCTTGTGGACTTTCAGGCTCTCTGAATTCTTTTCGTTTGTGCCAATATTTCCCCATAGAGAGTTTAGTTTTAGCATTCATATCATATGCATCATGAGGTCTCTTAGGGACCAAAATTCATTCCTATATGTTGTTATTTAAGCCCATTCTACTGAGTCGATATGAAGATTTTAACCTTCACCTCCTCAGTTAGAATGTCCTTAAATAAGGGCAGCTGTAAGACCCTAAATTTTGACCCTAAGATCCCTCATGCTATGCATTATCATTAGGATCATACCTTAGCATCCTCCTTACCCCTCATTCATTGGGTTAGTTTTGGGAGAGATCACCAAGCACTATGAGATTGTATCATACTTTTTATTTTATCATCTTTACTAACTGAAAATACCAAAAATATGTCTTTGCATTTGTCTAACTCTTTTGTAGGTAGGGCACTTGATCACCTTTGATCTATCAAGCACACATCTAGGGTTAAAACCCTCATTGCTAAGAGTGTAACACCTCAAAAATTTCCCTCATCTCCTTGGGACTAGTTTAGCACATTGCATTTCATGTTTTAGGACATTAGGCATTGCATATTGCATTTCATATGAAGAATAAGAAAGTCATCCTCCAAAGTCTTTTCAGAATATGGAGAAGTTATGTGGTTCAAGCCTGAGGGTCTATATGAATTGATCATCTACCATTTGAGGGTTTTGCATCTCATCAGGGATTCTTGGTTCTTCAAAGGTTGAGCATTATCTTGATTGCAAGGATATATCATTATCATCATGGTTTATCATCATCAAGGGATTCATTACTCATTTCTCAAGTTCCTTGGGATTAGGGTTTTGACCTCTGGTCAACCCTAATCAATGCAGTCTTCCAGCCAGGGCTTTTCAAGGAGAAGAGGTATTCTATTGAGATGGAAATCACATGATCATTATATTGAGCTTATTTGAGCTAGGGTTTCATTTCTGAGCCATTTTATCAAGTGGTGGAGGTTTAAGCTGATCAGAGCATGTCAAGGTCATCTGAGGACCTATACAGTCAACTGTGCAAGAGCTGAGAACTTTGGGGATGGGGAGATGAGTTGAGGGACCTCATTCATGTTCAAAAGAGGTTAATTTGTCATTTCAAACACTTATCTTGAAGATTGTGAGGTCATTGCAAAAGTTTCCAAAAACGGAAAGTGACCTACAATTTCAAGTTTCCAAAAATGGAAAGTTTTTAGTCCAACTTCAACTGAATTTTAAATCATCAAAGAAGCTTCAAATGGATTTTTGTTGAACATGAAAGTTGAAGATCTTTCTCTCCTCTTTCCAAAAAGTCCAAGATCATGATCATCTTATGAATGGTTGAAGAATTATGGCCAAAGGATGACAAAGTGCACATGGAAGTTCAACATAGTATAACTTTTGCTCCAAAGCTCCAAATTGGTCCACTCTTTTTGCATTATGCTTATCATGACCAATATTTTCCAAATCAAACATTGCATTGCATGAAATTAACTCACATGATCATTTGTCCATGCATGTATATTTTGGAGGGAAAATGGAGAATTCAAATTCTATTGATCATACATGAATAATACCAATGCCATTGTGATCCTTGGATGATTTTAAGTGACTTTGAACCATGCATGTGCAATGTTCACGTGTAAAATCTCCATGCACCACACACTTGCCAAATTGGCCATTCACCTTATTTCTTCTTAATCTCAATTAACCATTGCCTAATGACAATTTCAGGGTGATTAGCACATGGTATATAAGCCTAATCATAACAGAATTTCAAAGAACAACAATTCTAGATCTGAAAATTTCCTCTCCCCCCAATTTTTCTCTCACTTGGATTTTCAAATTTCTTCACACAATTCATCAAAATTCTTGCATAAACATGTTTATCATGCATCATTGATGAGGAATCAAGGCTTGGATTGAAGAATTTGGTCAAGAATCGTGCATATTCAAAGCTTGAAGATGAACATGGAAGCTTCAAATTAAGCTAGATCTGGTGGATTTCAATTGCTATTTCGTGCATAAAGCTTCAAATCAAGATTACTGGAGTGGATCTGGAACTGGAGGAAGCTTGAACACGCGAATTCATCACACTGCACATCAAGTAAGTGGAATTTCGACCTTCACTATTTGTTGTTTCGTGTACATGATCTTGTAGATCTTGCTTTGTCGATGATTTTGATGTAAGTAGAATTAATTTTGGTTAAGAATTGAGGAAGATATGATGATTTTAAGTTTAGATCTAAGAACTTCTCGCCTTCAATTTGAGCGATTCATGGAGAATTAGGCTTAGCTAATGTGATATTTGAGATGTGCGTGAAGAGACCTTTCCAACGGTATATAGTTCATCATATTCTGCAAAAAAAATTGTTGCTCCTCCGCCTGGATGGCCGGAGAAGACGGTGGAAACCACCGTCCGCCGCCGTCTGTACATTGTTAGGGTTAGCGCGCCTTGAACCTCCAGCGAGCGGGTTCGATTCCGTCCTAGCGCGCTTTTGAATTAATTTGTTGTGGAGCGCTTGTTATCCTTGGCCACGCGAGTTCGATTCCAGCGCAATGTTGTTTAGTTGATTTATTTTGAGCGCTTATGGAATCTCTGTGTCCTGTGTTCGATTCCAGACCAATGCATGTTTGTGATTTTATTTCATGCGCTTTGTTAACCATGCTTTCCTGTGTTCGATACTTTGCCATGACAATTGTGGATTTTAATTTCCAGCGCTATTCCATTGAATTACATGTCCTGGGTTCAACACTTGCTTCCAACACTTTTTCAAATTTGCCTTCAAACTTTATTTCCCTCCATGATTCTCATATTGTTTCATTTTATTTTCTTCAACTTCTAAAAATCATAAAAAATAGAAAACATGTCCAAATTAATCCAAACTTTTTTCCACATGCTTGTGTTGATATCTAGTTTTTTTTAGCATTTATCTCATGATATTTGTGTTGCTGGATTTTTAATTGTGCTTGATTGTTTGAACATGATGCCAATTTGCTATGTTGTGCTAATTGTTTTGTGAAATGTTCATGGTTTGTCCAATTGCCTTGAAATTTGACATGCTGAAACCTAACATGTGACATGATGTTTTGGATTTTGTTTGGCATTTTTGCCATTTGGTACCACTGTTTTGGACACATGAACATATGTTGTGACATTGGGTGTAACATTGTGTGCATTATACTTGTGCATTTTCATTTACATGCCATTTGATCTCTTCTGGAGTTGATTTTTTGCATGATGTTCATTCTTAACATGAGAAGCTTGTATAAAAATTTTCATGATCATTGGATTCATTTCTGTTTTAATGTGGATTTTCTAATTTGATTGTCCAATTGTGATCACATTGCTTGCCTTTGCCTTATCTTGTTCATATGATGGCTTTTCCTATTGAATTGGCTTTCGTCCTTTTGAGGACTCTTTCTTGTTTGATTGAATGTGCTTCATGTGAAATATTGACTGCTGTTTTGGTCGTTTGACTTGCCTTTGACCCTAGTCTTTGTACTAGTGGTTTGTACTCACCAATTGTGTTTTGTGTTTCAGGTATTGAGCATTTAGCACTAATGTTTGATTTGGTCTCATTACTTGGGATGCAAGTTGATTTGATTACTAACCTTTGTTGTGTTGTAGGTTCATTGATGCGATGAGCTCACTTGAGTGATTGCATTTATGACTTGCATTGTGTACAGCTGTATTAGGTTGTTTTGTCTGTTTTCTGATTGGTTGTCTGAGATACTTATTGGTTGGCTTTTGTACAGGTACATTAGTCGCTTTTAGCTCTTGCTTGAGCTTTGCTTTGGAGTGTGGTTGATACACCACTGAGGTAGCTTAGCCTTCTAACTCCATGTAGTCTGGAAGTCCTGCCACTTTTTTGGCAGGCGTTTTGGCTGAAGTCCTCCTTAAGAGACAATGACTGTGATTGTTTATATTTGTGCTAAAGACCTCCTTGTCGAGGCATGTTACTTGTTAAGTCCTCCTAAGCAAAGAGGCAATTGACAGATAGAAGGGACTAGTAACCAGTCCTCTGTTATTCGTTGAGTCGTTCATTATGCTCGCACTACGTGCTGATGCTCTTGAACCTAACCCAAGATCTTGTACAGTGTCAGTCAAGTGGAGTAGGGTCCCTCATTCTGGATCCCCACGTTTTCATTGATTTGAAGCTCACCCAGGCCAGGGTTAAGAGCTATGAGGTCTTATCCTCATTACCATTTTGATCTGCCCACCCTGACGGTCAATGCCAGTGGTTAAGAGCCCCAATTACCCTTGCATTCTGGCTTGTTTGTCGAGGTTGATATGACCCATTGACTAAAGCTCAACCGTGTCTGAGCCTCTTGTTTGTATATAGAGTGTGATGATTGCTTGTGTGTTTGCTTTTCATACATGTTGATTTGCTGTTCGTTTTGAGTTGCTGCCTGTGCGAGTTAGGTTCTGTTTAGATACCTCAACCTAGGGCTATTTTGGATTGCATGACAACTATTAGGCTCGAGTCAGTCTCCCTTTTAGTTTGTTGCTCCCTGGTCTCTGGTTAGGAGAGAGTTTCTCCCCTGTTAAGGGGAACTACGTTGCCCTGATTCTCATACCAGATGAGATACGTAGGCAGGAGATCGAGCGAGGTCTCTCCGGGGAACCTTTTTTCTTTGTTTGGTGTGTGTTTGCTTGACAGCTATTAGGCTCGAGTTCCAGACTCCCTATTAGTTTGTTTGTTCAACCTTTTTGGTTCTTCCGACGTCTCAGCGTCTCTTTGTGTTTGTATGACAACTATTAGGCTCGAGTTCCAGACTCCCTATTAGTTTGTCAATCTGATAATCCTTTTCTCTGGTATGCTGGTTAGCGTTTGTTTTGGCAGGAGTCGGATGTAAGTCCATATATTGGCATTCAGTTTCCTTGTTTGTGTTGTTTGTTTGGAGTTGGATGTAAGCCCATTTATTGGCATTCCGTTTCCTTTTGTGTGTTTCTTTTGACGTCTCAGCGTCTCTTCTTGGTGTTTTGTTTCGGCGTGCGTTAGCCGAGCTACGGTGCTCTGATTCTCAATCCTTCTTGAGATACGTATGCAGCAGGGTAGGGCCTGTGCGAGCAATAACTCTTTGTTTTCCCTACTTTGATTTTCTCTCTTTTGCATTGCATGTAGGACTTTTATACACACTTTAGACATAACTAGCACATGTGGATCCGGTGGAGTACCACAGACGTGAAGGGGTGCGATAACCTTCCCTTCACGTAACCGCCCCCCTTACTCAGTTTTCTTTGGTTCGAGACTTTGTTTTATCCGTTCCCTCTAGGTTATGCAGTACTACCTTTCCCTCCTCTTGGGATAAAAGTACATAGCTGGCGACTCTTTCTTTCTTTTCTTCGCCACTCTTTTCGCGTTTGTACCTGGATTCGGGAAATCCTGGGGAGCGACAAAGAGCTCAACCAATAAATGATCCACAATGGCTCTAGGCATCATATATGAGTCCCCGTGATCTTTGCATGTTATTTTGATCAAGAATTCTTCAAGAGTTTGGAATTGGTTTGCCTTGGAAACCCTAGTTCATCTGGGTATCTTATGTAACTTCATCAACAAGCTTCTTCAACAATTGATCAAATATTTCAAGGGACAGTTCAAATTTCATCATCTTATGCATATATGATCTCCCATGAGTCCAAAAAGTCAAGATAATTGCAGGTTTGCAAGGTGGTTGATGGTGGTTGACCAGAGGAATTCATCTGATCAAAACTGGGGTCTTCTAGACCCTATCTCCTACAATTTTCATCATATAAAAATGATTAGAAGAGAAATGTTACTCTAAATGACATTCCAAACAACTTTCATGTTGATGTCTAGATATAGTTTTGCTTGGAAAGTCATTGTTTATGTTGAAAGATTATAGGTCATTTTGTCTAAACCCTAATTTAGAGGTCAACTTCCCAAGGCCATAACTTGATCGATTTTTATGATATAAGATATTTCCAAGTTTCACAATCAAATTCAAGGTGTATGCTTCAACTTTGATGTTTGGAGGAAGAGATAATTCAACTTTTATGAGCATGTGATATAAGGATACATTATAGGTCATTTTGGACCAATACCATTGAACAAGTGATTTTCCTCAACTTCAAAAATGCATAACTCATTCACCCCAAATCCAAATGAGGTGAACTTTCTGACTATTTTGAAGTTTTTTGAAATAGATACAGTTTGTATGAAGACACTTTTCTCATTTGAAGCTCACATAAAAAGTTAGCCAAGGTGGAATAAGTGAACATATGGCTTAACACTTAGAATTTTTTTTGACATGTTGAAATTTTCAAACTTCCACCTCAAAATTCATCCTGATACAAGATTCAAATGGAAACTTGTTCAACATAAGAGTTATTCATCTTGATCTAACCTTTCCAAAGAGTCCAATTTCATTCATTTTGGACAAGGTTTGAATGGTCTACGCATGGCTTGAACATGGCATCATCATTTGGCAAAGATCAACTTCAAACAGTTGCACACTTTTGCCTTGCATTCCAATCCACTTTCAGACTCAATTACATGTGATTATGGACTTAATTGAGTAACTTCATGGGCCTGTACACGCCCATGCAAGCATGCATCACTCAATTACCAAATTTGGAAACAACTTTGAAGGTGCAAATGTCACTTGCTTCAGCTATAAATAAGAGTCCATTGCATCAGAATTAGAGACCCTGGCGCGCCATCTTTGATCCAAGACCTCTAACCCTCACATTTGAAAGGAAAACCTGAGAATTCTCTTTTGAAAATTGAGTTTGAATCTCACTGCTTGGAGATTCAAAACACCAGGGATCCAAAGCTTTATTTCAATCCTAAGCCACTTCTGCAAGGTTCATGAGTAAGATCAAACAAGAATCAAAGCAAGAGAGATCAAGTTCTGCACAACATTGAAGGTATTTTCCAGATTTTTTTTCTTTGATTCTCTCTCAATTCTCATCAATTCTCTTGGATCCTTGGTTGTCTGAAGTCCTACTAATGTAGGCAAGAAGATTGAGTTGCTTTGAGGCCAAATCGAAGCAACTCAGTTCATGTACCTCAAATTTCAACTCCATGTATCTCTCAATATACTTGGAGTTAGGATGAATTGAGGTCAGATTAGTGATCAATACCATTTTTACTTTAAAATCATTTCCTTCTTTTTCATTTTTGTGATGGTGATGAGAGAACCAGTCCGGCCAAGGTCGTCTGAGAAGACGACCAATGCTTTGTTCCGGTGATGAGCTGGATAGGTTCTGAGCCATATGATCAAGTCATTTTGTTTTAATCACGAGTGTTCCTTTTAAATACCATTGGTGTGATGGGCTGACTCGAGTGTATGATGGAACACGTGTTTTGGTCCACTTGATTTGCCACCTCAATTAATAAGGGAGATCAAGTGGTCCACGTTTTTTCTAATTAATTGATTTTCATTTTATTTGTTTTTTTTTCATTAATTCATATTAAATTTGATATTGATCCAAAAAATATAAGAATTTCACCAAAAAAATTTAAATAAAATCCTCTTTCATTTTCTAAATTAAAATTATTTTTTGGATCATTATTAATATTTTTCATGATTTAATTGATTTTGTGAATATCTTTAATTGTTTAAAAATATTTTTAAGCTTCCAAAAATTATGAAAATTTTTCTCCAAGGTCCTTTGACCTTATTCGACCTATGATAAATCTCATGGCCATTTCGTTGGTGTTTTGATGAGGTTTTAGAAAATTGACCAACCATAATTTAATTTAATGCATATTTTTATTATTTTTAATTGTTTAAATGCCAAATAAATTGTGTAGAGCCATTTTAATTGACTTTGTGAGTTTGACTTGTGTTGTTGGGCCTTGGTCAATGTCGATTTGACTTTGCTAGGTTAAGATAATTGGATTTAGGGGATTGAGGGAATGCACATTCCATCTCCAAAAATGAATGAATGATCTTAATTTGGTAAAAGTCCTCCTTTGACCAATTTATGTTGAATCCATTCCCTCTCCCTCTTTATCTCATTCCCCTTCTTTATCCATTCATGTCATGGACCTATGATACCTTTATATCCTAAGGCTAGTTGATTGCAAAATCAACATAAGTATGGATGAGATTATGTCCCCTATTTTGCATATTCTTTTTGTGTGGCATTTTTCATGAGCATAGTTTATCATACTATGTCTCTAACATGTATTAGCACAAAAATTCTATTTCCCGACCTCAAATAGTTTTGACTTCTACATAAGTCCAATTACGATTGCTTAACATAGCGTTAAATTTGTGACACAAAAGACATAACATTCTAGTTAGTGAGATTGTAAGTCTCCCATCTTTCATGGTATTGTGTGGAAACTTGGCATTTAAAGGAACTTAAGAGGTCTATTTGCAAATTTTCAGACATGGAAAGACAAAGAAGGAATACAAAGAAGTACAGTTTCAGACAACCTGATTTGAAAGAGCTAAGGAATTTGACATCCTATGTATTGGATCCCTTGGGTTTCAAGGCTCGTTATGGGAAGCTTCTGTCTGTTCTGACTACTCAAGTGGACAAAGGATTGATGAATGTATTAGTGCAGTTCTATGATCCCTTGTACCGTTGCTTCACATTTCTGGATTTTCAGCTTTTGCCCACGCTTGAGGAGTATGCCTACCTTGTGGGTATACCTATTCTAGACCAGTTGCCGTTCAGTGGGTTAGAGAGTGTTCCTACTTCTCAAGAGATAACTGATATGTTGCATATAGATGAATCTCTGGTTGGTGCTCATATGACTACCAAAGGTGGAATTCAAGATCTCCCTTTTGAGGAGTTGAGAGACGAAGACCATTCGCGTGCTTGGATCCGTGAACGAGAGGAGTTGCTTCAGCAGATTAGAGAGAAGGATGCTTTGGTAGAGTTCCTCGAGCACCAGGTTATTGATGAGCCTGATGACACCTTGACTTCTCTACTTCCTCAGTCTTCCAAGTTTTGGAAAAGGAAGTATGATCGACTCGCCAAAGAGAAGACAAATATGGAGGCAGCCTATGAGAGGGAAGTGAAGAGGCTTCGTGCAGCTTATCTTCCAGTCTCCCGAGCTTTAGATGATTGTTTCTAGGGTTCCATAGGATGTTCATTTTCCTTCTCTCTTGTATTTGGTTACCAAGACTGTACTTTTTTGATGTAAAAATATTTTCCAAGTATTATTGATGTGATATTCCAGTATATGTCCAAATAATTAATATTTTTCAAATATTTGCAAATAGGACTCTAAAGTTCCTCTGATATAAATAAATAAATAAATCATATGCACAAGCATTGCATGCATCATGTGCATAAGCAGGTTTTGCTCCAGGCTTCTTGTTCTATGGTCTAACTCTGTGTTCTTCATTTATTTTGAAGACAAGCTGACTCACCGGTACTACACCCGAGGCAACGCATCAAGACTAATGGATCATTTGGAGCAAGAGAACCATGAACTTAAGGAGGAAGTAGCCAGATTGACTGCCCTGATGGAGTCATTCATGGCTTCACAGAGCCTATCGTCTCCGACACCTTCAACTCCTCCCTAGAGGACAGTCATCTCTGAGATTGTCTCTTCATCCGTGCCTGCAGCCAGCGCCCACTTCGCACCAACAGCCATGCCAGTCGGGTTTCCTTGGGGGATGCCTCCCAACTTCATGCCTGAGGGTCCTGCACCCACCTTTGCTTCTCTGCCGACATCTAGCCCGGTCCTAGCCGTTCCTCCTCCTGTCATGCATACTATGCCCAGAGTAGACGACACCATCTATCATTCTGAGCCGTCTGAGGGCCCAAATGTTTATGAAAAGATGGATGCTATGAATGATCAGTTTCTTGAGCTCCACAAGGAATTGAAAACTCTTCGAGGAAAATACCTTTTCGGCAAATCTGCTGCTGAACTCTGCTTGGTCCCTAATGTCAAAATCCATGTAGAGTTCAAGGTACCTGACTTTGAAAAGTACAAGGGAAATATGTGCCCTCTCAGCCACCCGGTTATGTATGCCAGGAAGATGTCGAATCAGACCGACAATGATCAACTTCTCATTCACTACTTCCATGACAGTTTGTTCGGTGCTACCCTAAGATGGTATATGGGCTTGGATAGCGCGAACATCCGATCCTTCAACGACCTTGGCGAGGCCTTCGTCAAGCAATACAAATATAACATGGATATGGCTCCCGATAGGGATCAATTGAGAGCCATGTCCCAGAAGGACAAGGAAACTTTTAAAGAGTACTGTAAGACCCCAATTTTGTCCCTAAGATCCCTCATGGCATCATAGCATTTGCATTACATAGCCTCAAGGATCTTTGAGCATCTTGGCTTCCTTTCCTTTTGGGTAGGGATCTCTTGTGAGTGGTTATGATCACCAGGCATACTTGCATTGTATATCATTGCTTTTATCATTTGTTTACTAACCCAAAAGTACAAAAATATGTCATTAACATTTGTTACTTGCAGCTTAAGCAATCACCGGTCAAGCACATCAAGAGCATCCTTTGTGCAAGAGATGGTGGTATTTTCTTGAGATATGGACCACATGATTATTTTGAAAAGCTTATATGAGCTATGGTTTCATTTTGAAGCAAATTCCCAAGTGGTAGAGGTTCAAATTCATCAGAGCATTTTCAGGTCATCTGAGGACCTAGACAGTCAACTGAGGACTTTGAGGTTGGGGAGATGATTGAGACACTTCATTCATGTTCAAACAAGGTCCATTTGTCATTTCAAACATCCATATTGAAGATTTTAAGGTCATATCAAAAGTTTCCAAAAATGGAAAGTGACCTGTAATTTCAAGTTTCCAAAAATGGAGAGTTTTCAGTCCAACTTCAACTTAATTTTCCAACATCAAAGAAGCTTCAAATGAATTTTTGTTGAACAGGAAGTTGAATATCTTCCTCTCCTCTTTCCAGAAAGTCCAAGATCATGATCATCTAATGAATGGTTGAGAAGTTATGGCCAAATGATCACAAGATGTACATGGAAGTTCAACAGGGCTTAACTTTTGATCCAAAACTCCAAATTGGTCCACTCTTTTTGCAAAATGCTCCTTATGACCAATATTTTCCAAATCAAGCCTTGCATTGCATGAAAGTAGCTCACATGATCATTGATTCATACATGTGCATTTTGGAGGGAAATCTCATAATTCAAATTTGGTTGATCATGCATGCCAAATACCAATTCCATGTTGATTATTGAATGTTTTTAAGTGAATTTGAAGCCCAGCATGGCACTGTTCACGTGTGGCATGTACATGCTAAGCACACTTGCATTTTTTGCACTACACCTCATATTTCACTAATCATGTTTAGCTTTTGCTTAATCACATTTTCAGCATCATTAACACATCATATAAAAGCTAAATCATAACTGCATTTGCCATAACAACACAATTTAGATCTGAAATTCAAGCTTCCCTCCATTTTTTCTCTCACTTCAAACTTCAATTTTCTTCACACAATTCATCAATTTATTTGCATAATCATGATTATGGAGTATCATTGAGCAAGAATCCACGTGGGTTCAAGTCCTGGTGAATGCATATGCTGATTTCATTTTGAATTTCTTTTTTCCTTCTTATTTCATATTATTCCATTTATTTCATGCATTTTTGAAAAATCACTAAAAATTGAAAATTAATCCAAATTGAGTCCAATTTTTTTTCACATTCTTGTTTTGATCTCTAGTTTTTTTATAGGATTTATTTCATGAATCGTTTGCTTCTGGATTTTATTTGTGGAATGTTTGTTTGAACCTTATACCAAATTGACATGTTGAATTCATTGCTTTGTGAAATGCTGATCTTTAATCCAATTGGTCTAAAATTTTGCATGCTTGATCCTCACATGTGATATGATTTTTGAGCTTTAGTTTTGGAATTTTTATCATATGCCATCACTGTTTTTGACACATGAACATGTAGTGTGACAACTTGTGTCACATTTTTGACCTTGCCTTTGTGCATTTTCATTCATATACGATTTGAGCTCTTCTGGATCTGATTTTTTGCATGATGATTACTCATAACACGATAAGCTTGCATAAAAAATTTCAAGGCCATTTGATGCTTTTCTATTTTGATTTGGTTTTTCTCATTTGGATATCCAATTGTGTGCATATTGTTTGCCTTTGCATGACATGAATTGTTTGAAGCATTTGCCTTATGAATGGATGTTGGTCCTTTTGAGGACACTTTGTTGATTGTTCAAAATTGCATTGTATGGAAGATGGACTTCTGTTTTGACCATTTGGTTTGACTTTGAGCCTTGCCTTTACACTAGTGCTTTGTACATGAACTAATTGTGCTTTGTGTTTCAGGTTTGGACAGTTAGCCTTGATGTTTGGTTTGGTCTCATCTTGTGAGATTCAAATACCTTTGAGTACTAACTATTGTTGTTTTGTAGGTCAATTGATGTGATGAAATCATTTGAGTGCTTGCACTTGTGCCTTGCATTGTGTATAATATTGAAAATTCTACTGTTTGTCTGTTGGTTTTTCTGAATGCCATATTAACTGTTTAAGCTTTTGTACAGGTACGTTAGTAGCTTTGCTTTGCTTGATTTTGCTTTGCTTTAGATTTGGAGTGTGGTTGATTCACCACTGAGGTAGTTTAGCCTTCTTTCTCCATGTAGTCTGGAAGTCCTGTCACCTTTTTAGAAATCTTTTACCCGAACTACGAGGTTTTGATCCTATCTTTTTAAGATGGTACGTAGGCAATGGGTTTCATCCATCCAAACATAAAAATGTAAATAAACTTGTATATTCTTTTCTCATCTCTTCAATCTTGTTTGCACAAACATATTTCATAAAACAAATAATTGTACAACAAGCGTGAAAAGGGCTCCCTAGGAGTACCTAGGATGTTTTGGGTGCCTAACACCTTCCCTTAACATAACCAACCCCCTTACCCAGATCTTTGTTCTTTTACTAGTTTTTGTACAAAACTTGTAGGTTTTTGTTCGCTTTCTAACCTTTCCTTTGGATAAATAGAAGTGCGGTGGCGACTCGACTTTGTATGATTTACCTTGGATTTAGTCAATATCTCCAATGGTGACGAATACACTGCTACAGAAAAATGGCGACTCTGCTGGGGACAAACCTTCCTAGTGGGTTTTGCCAACTTTTCACACTTGTTGTATTATACTTGTTATGACATATTTTTGTGCAATTTGGGATTACTGTATTGATTGTAATGATTGAATTGCTTGTGTGCTTGGTATTCTTTGGGAGATGAGTTCTATACCCGAACTCGAGTGCACATTATGATAGGAGAATGGCATAGTCATGTCGACTTGTGTGGAGTTATTCCTTAGCAAGTTGACTTGCAAGTCCATTCACTTGGTGGAGGTCATGTTGGGATCAATAATGTCACACAAGTAAGTTGTGGTTAGACATTACTCTTTCCAATATGTGCCTTAGAAGCCAAGGACCTTAGTTTACCAAACCCATCTTGGCCTATTTTTAGGACGTAATGCGGAGGTCGTTCAAATGTAAGATTTGATACGATTGTTACGCGATACTACACTCATAAGAGTCTCTCTTGAGAATATTTTTGGAATACGAGTATTCGTTTCTCCGATAATATCCGAAAGATGGGATGATGGCTATGGGAACCTCTGGTAGAACATGCTTGGCAGGTTTAAACCCTAGTACACTCCCTTTGGGTGGTTCTTAACCGAGACTCCATGCTCGTGACATGCAACAAACCCTTGATTCATGGTTGATCCGTTCATATATCCTTAATATCAATGGAACTTGGGTGTCGATAAGGTGAAAACCATAATCCACCAAAATGGATGATTGATATTAAAGATAACGTGATCCATCCCATGACCTTTGTTTGGTGTGCTTTGCTTGATCCTTGAGTGTGATTGTTGCATTCATGCATTCATGCACCCATTTGCATCCATGTCATAAAAAAAAATCAGAAAATTTTCAAGGAACTTAAGGGGTTTATTTGCAAAATTTTCAGACATTGAAAAGCAAAGAAGGAATACAAAGAAGTACAGCTTCAGACAACCAGATCTGAAAGAGTTAAGGAATCTGACATCCTATGTACTCGATCCCTTGGGTTTCAAAGCTCGTTTTGGGAAACTTCTGCCTCTTCTGACTACTCAGGTTGACGAAGGTCTGATGAGCGTATTGGTGCAGTTTTACGATCCTCTATATCACTACTTCTCTTTTCCAGATTTCCAGCTTCTGCCTACGCTTGAGGAGTATGCCTATCTTGTGAGTATACCTATTCTGGATCAGGTGTCGTTTAGTGGCTTGGAGAGTATTCCTACTTCTCGAGAGATAGCAGACTTGTTGCACATAGATGAATCCCTGATTAGTGCTCATATGACTACCAAAGGTGGAATTCAAGGTCTCCCTTCTGAGTTCCTCATTGCTCAAGCTACCGTGTATGGGAAGGCCATGAGTGAGGATGCCTTTGAGGCCATATTTATACTTCTCATCTATGGGTTGGTTTTGTTCCCCAACATCGACAAATTTGTGGATGTGAACGCTATTAGGATCTTCTCTGTTCTTAATCCCGTTCCGACTCTGTTGGGTGATACCTATTTCTCTTTGCATCCGAGGAATGCAAAGGGTAGTGGCGCTATTGTGTGCTGTTTGCCTCTGTTGTATAAGTGGTTTATTTCGCACTTACCTCAGACGGTCGCTTTCAAGGAGAACAAGGGATGTCTACGGTGGTCCACGAGACTCATGTCTCTCACTAATGATGATATCTCTTGGTACAACCGTGTATATGATGGTGTGCAGATTATTGACTCTTGTGGTGAATTCTCCAATGTGCCTCTTCTTGGTACATGTGGTGGAAAATATCTCATAACATATCATTATGGAATAAGAAGTACAACATTGTCAATCGAATACAAGGGAAAAGCAAAATAAACATCCTATGGATCCCTAGAAGCTCGAGACACAGGAAGACGAGATGCACGAAGCTTCTTCACCTCTCTCTCATAAGCTGCTTCCATGTCCGCTTTCTCTTTGGCTAGTCGATCGTACTTCCTCTTCCAGAATTTGGAAGACTGAGGAAGTAGAGAAGTCCAGGCATCATCAGGATCATCAATGACTTGATGCTCGAGGAACTCTATCAGAGCATCCTTCTCCTTGATCTGCTGCAACAACTCTTCACGTTCACGGATCCAAGCACGCGAACGGTCTTCATCTCTCAACTCCTCTACTCCTTGATTAGGGAGGGTTGAAGACCCAACCATAATCATAGGTGTAGGTCTCGGATAGTCGTAAGGCATGAGATACTCAGCAGCTCTCTTCCTCACCCAAGCAATATACGACTCCAAAGCAATGCAATTCTTCGGACCTAACTCCTTCCTTCCTATCTTGTGAATCTTGCGCCAAGCGCGAACCATCCTAGCTTTCAGGCCTTGGGGATCTTTACCCTCCTGAAAGAACACACCATCTAACAGAATGTTATTAGGTTTATCCTTTAGGGGTAACCCAAGCTGACGACGTGCACAAACAGGGTTGTAGCTGATTCCACCACATGTACCAAGAAGAGGCACATTGGAGAATTCACCACAAGAGTCGATAATCTGCACACCGTCGTATACACGGTTATACCAAGAGATATCGTCATTAGTGAGAGACATGAGTCTCGTGGACCATCGTAGACATCCCTTGTTTTCCTTGAAAGCGACCGTCTGAGGCAAGTGAGAAATAAACCACTTATACAACAGAGGCCAACAACACACAATAGTGCCACTACCCTTTGCATTCCTCAGATGCAAAGAGAAATAGGTATCACCCAACAGAGTCGGAACGGGATTAAGAACAGAGAAGATCCTAATAGCGTTCACATCCACAAATTTGTCGATGTTGGGGAACAAAACCAACCCATAGATGAGAAGTACAAATATGGCCTCAAAGGCATCCTCACTCATGGCCTTCCCATACACGGTAGCTTGAGCAATGAGGAACTCAGAAGGGAGGCCTTGAATTCCACCTTTGGTGGTCATATGAGCACTAATTAGAGCTTCATCTATGTGCAACAAGTCTGCTATCTCTCGAGAAGTAGGAATACTCTCCAAGCCACTGAACGACACCTGATCCAGAATAGGTATACCCATAAGATAGGCATACTCCTCAAGCGTAGGCAGAAGCTGAAAATCTAGAAAAGAGAAGCAATGATACAGAGGATCATAAAACTGCACCAACACGCTCATCAGACCTTCATCAACCTGAGTAGTCAGCAGAGGCAGAAGCTTCCAAAAACGAGCTTTGAAACCCAAGGGATCGAGTACATAGGATGTCAGATTCCTTAACTCTTTCAGATCTGGTTGCCTGAAGCTGTACTTCTTTGTATTCCTTCTTTGTTTTTCCATGTCTGGAAATTTTGCAAATAAACCCCTTAAGTTCCTTGAAAATTTTCTGATTTTTTAATGACATGAAATGCAAATGGGTGCATGAATGCATGAATGCAACAATCACACTCAAGGATCAAGCAAAGCACACCAAACAAAGGTCAAGGGAAAGCTCATAGCATCCTTAATATCAATCATCCATTTTGGTGGATTATGGTTTTCACCTTATCGACACCCAAGTTCCATTGATATTAACGATACATGAACCGGCTCAATCATCCTTAATATCAATCATCCATTTTGGTGGATTATGGTTTTCACCTTATCAACACCCAAGTTCCATTGATATTAAGGATATTTGAACGACTCAACCATGAATCACGGGTTTGTTGCACGTCAAGAGCATGGAGTCTTGGTTGAGAACCACCTAAAGGGAGTGTACTAGGGTTTAAACCTGCCAAGCATGTTCTACCAGGGGTTCCCATAGTCATCATCCCATCTTTCGGATATTATCGGAGAAACGAATACTCGTATTCCAAAAATATTCTCAAGAGAGACTCTTATGAGTGTAGTATCGCGTGACAATCGTATCAAATCTTACATTTGAACGACCTCCGCACTACGTCCTAAAATAGGCCAAATGGGTCTGGTAAACTAAAGGTCCTTGGCTTCTATGGTCTATATTGAAAGAATAATGTCTAACCACAACTTACTTGTGTGACATTATTGATCCAACATGACCTCCACCAAGTGAATGGACTCGCAAGTCAACTTGCTAAGGAATAACTCCACATAAGTCGACGAGACTATGCCATTCTCCTATCATAAGTGCAGTCGAGTTCGGGTATAGAACTCATCTCACAAAGATCACCAAGCATGCAAGCAATTGATATATCAAGCAAATCAATCATTATAAACAATACAGTAATCCCAAATTGCACAAAAATATGCCATATAACAAATAAACAATATAATACAACAAGTGTGAAAAGTTGGCAAAACCCACTAGGAATTGTTTCCCCAGCAGAGTCGCCACTTTTCTGTAGCGGTGTATTCGTCACCATCAGAGATATTGACTAACTTCGAGGTAAATCATACAAAGTCGAGTCGCCACCGCACTTCTATTTATCCAAAGGAATGGCTAGGAAGCGAACAAAAGCCTAAAAGTTTTATAAACAAAACTAGTAAAAGAAGGGTCAGAGATCTGGGTAAGGGGGTTGGTTATGCAATGGGAAGGTGTTAGGCACCCAAAACGTCCTAGGTACTCCTAGGGAGCCCTTTTCATAACTTGTTGTAAAATTATTGTTTATGAAATTTTTATTGTGCAAACATGATTGAAGAGAATGTACAAGTTATTTACATTTTTGTGTTTGGATGGATGAAACCCATTGCCTACGTACCTTTCATGAAAGATAAGGATCAAAACCCCGTAGTTCGGGTAAAAGATTTCAAAAACAGATGAATGGATTGATTTTAAACAAAAGCCTTAAGGTCTTTCGTTATCAAAGGGAGAAAACTCAACCTAAATCAACAAGTCCACCATGTGAGAACAGCTTCAACGTGCTAGTGAGGGGTTAACCCTATAATAAGCAGGGAAGTCTTACAATTCAATCACTAAGGACAAAAGGTGAGATTCACATCAACCACTAAGATAACTCATATTTATGGCTAATGCATGAAAATTTGATTAAGAAGTGGACATGGGCCACAAAAGACAATTGAGTGAGTGGAATTAACCAATTAGAAGTATTCACAAACATGTCAAAGTTGACTTAAAGTTCAATTCAAAATAAGTATTATGAAAAGAAAGTTTGAAAATCAAAGGCATAAGGCCTAGGTTTCTAATGTTGAAAACAAGTCAGATGTTTGCACAAACAGTTTTCTGGTTTTGGTTAAGGATGGAAATATGGATCAAGGTTAAGCATGCAAAAGGTGAGGGTTAAGGGACAAAGCCACAAACAGGGTTGCTTTCTCAAGATCATAGAAATGATCCAAGTAAGTTCCTTTGGAATGGTCAAGCACAGGGCAAAAGCAAAGATAAAGCATGTATCAGAGATAACAACAGCAAGAGGAAACAAGATGCCAATAGCTGGTCTTACACTCGACTCCAAGGAAATGGAATGCCAATCAATGGTCTTACATCCAACTCCTAACAACACAAAGGAAACAAATGCCAATAGCTGGACTTACATTGACTCCTCAAAAGGGACAAGATAACTGTCACAAAGTATGAGCAATGATCATGGTAATGATATACAAGTAATGCTCAAAAAATGAAAACAATGCACAGAGGCACACACAAAACATCAATGCACAGATGAACAAACAATCACACGATATACACAAACAAGAGGCTTCACACAAGGGTGGGCTTTAGTCAAGGGGTCATATCAACCTCGACAAACAAGCCAGCTGTATAAGTGTAAATAGAAGCTCTTAACCACTAACATTGAGAGTTAGGGTGAAGCTGATGAAAGGAAATGAGGATTAGACCTCATGCTCTTAACCCTTGCCTGGGTGAGCTCAAGACACTAAAATTGTGGGGATCCAGAATGAGGAATCCTATTCCATATGACTGACTCTATACAAGATTTTGGGTGTTTATTCAAAAGCATCAGCACGTAGTGCGAGCATAATGAAAGACTCAACTGAATAGCAGGGGATTGATTACAAATCCCTTCTATCTGCCAATTGCCTCTTCACTTAGGAGGACTTAACAAATGACAATGCCTCATTTAGAGGTCTTTAGCACAAAAGTAAACAATAAAAAACATGGCCTCTTAAGGAGGGCTTCAGACAGGTGCCTGCCAAAAGGTGGCAGGACTTCCAGACTACATGGAGAAAAGAATGGTTACCTAGGTGGTATACCAACCACAAACCAAAGCAAAGCTCAAGCAAGAGCTAAAAGCGACTAAAGTACCTATACAAAAGGCTAGTCAATTAATAACTCAGACAAACAAACAGAAAACAGACAAAACCAATCAACAGTGTTACACAAAGCAAGGCACAAAGTGCAAGCAACTCAAATTGTTTCATCATTTCAAATAACCTACAAAACAGCAAGGGTTAGTGATCAAAGTAATTGGCATCTCAAGAAATGAGGCCAAACCAATCATTATTGCTAAACACCTGAAACATCAAACACAATTGGTGAGAACAAACCACTAGTACAAAGACTAGGGTCAAAGGCAAGGCAAATAGTCAAAACAGCAGCCAACAATTCACATGAAGCATGTTCAATCAAATAAGAAGAAGGCCTCAAAAGGATCAAAGCCAAATCATTAAGCAAAGCCATCGATTGAACAAGATAGGGCAAAGGCAAACAAGGTGATCACAATTGGATATCAAACAGAGAAAATCCACATTAAAACAGAAATGAATCCAATGATCATGGAAATTTTTATGTGCACACAACATGTTAAACACAAGCATCATGCAAAAAATTGGAATCAGAAAAACTCAATTGACATGTATATGAAAATGAACAAGAGCAACATCAAAATGTGTGACACACATTGTCACACCATACATCCATGTGTCCCAAACAGAGATGGAAAATGATAAAAATGCCAAACCAAGCCTCAAAAATCATGTAACATGTTAGGAATCAGCATATCAAATTTCAAAGCAATTGGAGAATCAATGAGCATTTCACAATCAATTGAATGAAGCATGGTAGATTTGCATACATGTTCAAACACACAAACTCAATCAAAAATCCAGAACCATTCAATTCACACAAATGACATCTAAAAATAAAAGACATCAATACAATCAAGTGGAAAAAAGTTGGGAGCAATTTGGATTAACATGCTATTTTTTATGATTTTTGCAAATTGGATGAACAAAATGAAATAATACATGAAATAATATGGAGGGAAATATGAAATGATGAAATAAATTTGAAAATGTGCTGGCAGTGGGAATTGAACCCAGGACAATGAGGTCACCAAAGGCGCATGAAAAATAATAATCAAAAGTTGCCAAAGGTAGGAATCGAACCAGGTTCACAAGGTTAATAGAAGCGCTGGCAAAAACAAATTTCAAATGAACAATTCCAGGAATCGAACCATGGACTCAGAGGTCAAGGTAGCGTTTGGACCAAAACACTGTTGTTTCATTAAATGAGTTGGCAAGCCAACTCAGAGTCAATGGTACACGTGGACTAGGTCAAGGAAGCGTGGCCAATCGTTCTGCCAAGAGGACGCATGCGTGGCAGTGACAGGGATAAACCTTAGCGCTTTTACAGACGGCGGAGGACGGTGGTTTCCACCGTCTTCCCCGATGAGACCGGCGGCGCACACGAACAGAATTTTCCAGAAATTAAAAACAGGCACATCAAATGAAAGATCTCGTCATGTAGAATACGAAAATCAAATTATCTAAGCCTAAATCATCATGTATCAAGCAGATCGAAGCAAAACATCTCATATGTTCAAAAGTTCATATCCAAATATCTCACTCAAATCTCAACCAAATTAAGATCTACTTGCATCAGAATCATCAGTGAGTCAAGACCTATCTAATCATGGTAAGCAAATGGCAAATAAAGAGATTCGAAATCCAACCTTCTTGAAGAGCAGTATGAGAAAACAGTGGATTCAAGCTCCAAAAGTGTCCAGATCTTCTCCTCAACTTGTGTATTGAAGCTTGATGTGAAAGACAACAACTGAAACCACCTCAATCGAGCTCAATCTTCAAGATCCATCTCCATCTTCAAGCTTTGAGTATGCATGATTTTGGCATGAATTGGACAAAGTGATGGTTGATTCTTGCTCCAAACTACACCAGGATCATGAATCTACCAAGAAAATTGGTGTTTATGTGAAGAATTTTCTGTTTTGAATTGAGAGAAAATTTGGAGGGAAGTGAAATTTCTAGATCTAGAATGTGAAAAACTATCCAATTCTGTTAGGATTTAGGCGTTATACCACATCCTAATCACTCTGAAAATTTGATTAAGCTTGTGTTAATTGAGATTAAGAGAAAATGAGGTGCATGGCAAAATTGGTAAATACACCTATGCATGGCAAAAGTGCACGTGAACAGTGCACATGCAAGGTGCAATTTCACTCAAAAACATCCAATGAACATGATGGAATGATCAAATAACTTGTAGCTTGCACCAAATTTGAATTATGCATTTTCCCTCCAAAATGCACTTGAATGCACATATGATCATATGAGATAATTTCATGCAATGCAATGTTGGATTTGGAAAATATAGGTCATGAGAAGCAATATGCAAAAAGAGTGGTTCATTTTGGAGTTTCGGATCAAAAGTTATGGCATGTTGACCTTCTATGCACCCTTGGCAATCATTTGATCATAATTCTTCAACCATTCATCAGATGCTCATGATCTTGGAATTTTTGGAAATGGGAGAGAAAGATCTTCAACTTTCATGTTCAAAAAAATTTCATTTGAAGCTTCTTTGATGTTGTAAAGTTTAGTTGAATGTGAACCAAAAACTTGCCATTTTTGGAAACTTGAAATTATAGGTCACTTTCCATTTTGGGAAACCTTTGACTTGACTTCAAATTCTTCAATGTGGATGTTTGAAATTTCAAATGAGCCTTGCTTGAACATGAATGAAGTGTCTCAATCATCTCCCCAACCTCAAAGTCCTCAGTTGACTGTACAATTAACTTTCTAGGCCTTCAGATGACCTGAAAATGTTCTGATGAATTTGAACCTCTACCACTTGGGATTTTTGCTTCCAAATGAAACCATAGCTCATATAAGCTCAACATAATATCGTATGGTCCTCATCTCAAGAAAATACCATCTGCTCTTGTACAAGGGATGCTCTTGAATGGCTTGACCTGTAATGCTTAAACTGCAAAATAAATGTTAGATGACATATTTTTGGTGCTTTTGGTTAGTGATTAAAACAAGAAAAGCAAATGATATACAATGCAAACAATGCCTGGTGATCTCAAACCACTCACAAGGAGATCCCACCTAAAGGGAAAGGAAGCAAGATGCTTAAAGATCCTTGAGGCTATGCAATGCAATGATATGATATCATGAGGGATCTTAGTGACAAAATTGGGGTCTTACAGTCATGTATGCCAGGAATATGTCAACTCAGACAGACAATGATCAGCTGCTCATCCATTACTTTCAGGACAGTCTGTCTGGTGCTGCTCTTCGATGGTATATGGGTCTTGATAGCGCGAACATTCGATCCTTTAATGATATTGGCGAGGGCTTCGTCAAGTAGTACAAATACAATGTTGATATGGCTCCCGATCGGGATCAGTTGCGGGCCATGTCTCAGAAGGATAAGGAAACTTTCAAAGAGTACGCCCAGAGGTGGCGAGAGTTGGCAGCTTAGATTGTGCCTCCGCTGGAAGAGAAGGAAATGACCAAAATCTTTTTGAAGACTTTGAGTTCATTTTATTATGAGCGGATGATCGCTAGTGCTCCTTCTGACTTCATTGAAATGGTGAACATGAGGATGCGACTAGAGGAAGGGGTCCGTGAAGGACGGTTGACCAAGGATGAAGGCTCTTTTGCCAAACGTTATGGGGAGTTTGCAAAAAGGAAAGATGGAGAGGCACATGCTGTGACCTCCCATGTGAAACCCAGAAGACCCTCTGTGAGGAGGAAGCCTGTGCATCATGCCAGCAATCAGCATCAGGTGGCTCATGTAGCACCTGTTTTCCGTCATAATCAGCAATATCAGCACAATAATCATCAACAACCATCTCAGCAATATCATCAGCAGCAGCATCGTCCTCAGCAGCAGGCTTACCAGCCTCGCAACAATAATAATCAAGCCAGTACAAGTTACGAGAGGAAGAAGATCACCTTTGATCCGATTCCGATGTCGTATGCTGAATTGTATCCCTCTTTGATAGAGAGGAAGCTGATTACACCGAGGGACCCTCCGGCTATAACTGCTAACCCTCAGTGGTGGTATAAGCCCGAACTTCATTGTGTCTATCATTCGGGTGCTCCCGGTCATGACATAGAGAACTGCTATCAGTTGAAGACCAAGGTTCAAGACCTTGTGAGGTGCGGAGTTCTGAGCTTTGAGGACGTTGGTCCTAATGTTAAAAAGAACCCATTGCCCGAGCATGGGAAGTCTGTTAACATGGTACAGGGTTGCCCTGGCACGTACAAAGTCAGATATGTCAGCCATATCCGGCAATCTCTGGTTGAATTGCATCGTTTGTTGTGTGGCAACAGTCACTATGAACACGATCATGATAGATGCCGAGTCTGCTCTGTTAACCGTTTGGGTTGTCGCCAGGTGCGAAGAGATCTTCAAGAGATGCTGGATGAAGGAGTCATTGAGATCCTTCAGAACAAAAATGTCGATGAAGTTGAACCAGAAGTCAATGTCATTTCTCCAGTATTTCGGATACCTGAACCTGTTGTTATCAAATTTGATGGTAGCAAGCCGAAGACTTCCCCTGCTCTTGTCATCAAGCCCGCAGGTCCTGTGCCTTATTCATCTGATAAAGCAATTCCCTTCCGCTATAGTGCTGTTGCTGTGGAAGATGGGAAAGAAGTGCCTTTGCCTTCATCTTCCGTTGTGAACATTGCAGATGTGAGTGGTTTGACTCGCAGTAGTCGTGTGTTTTCTGCACCGCCCAAGCCTGCCAATGCTGATTGTGCTGAGCGCCCGATCGGGAATGCTGTCAATTCTCCGAATCCGGCACCTGCTGTGAAATCCTCCTCTACATTGTTAACTCCTGCTTTTGTTGGCCCAAGTGGCAATTCGAAAGAAGACTGTGATGAGATGCTAAGGCTCATCAAGAAGAGTGAGTACAATGTTGTAGACCAGCTTCTACAAACGTCGTCCAAGATATCTGTGCTATCTTTACTTCTGAATTCAGAACCTCATAGGGAGGCTCTGCAAAAATTTTTGGATCTGGCATATGTTGATCACGACGTCACAATTGAACAGTTTGATAGCATTGTTGCAAACATCACTGCTTGTAACAATTTGAGTTTCTGTGACTCTGATCTCCCTGAGGAGGGAAGAGACCACAACTTGGCTTTACACATTTCTAGATTGCAAAGACGACGCCATGTCCAACGTGCTGGTGGACACTGGGTCATCCCTGAACATATTTCCAAAATTCACTCTCTCTAGATTGTCATATCAAGGGCCTCCCATGAGGCAGAGTGGAGTCATTGTGAAAGCTTTAGATGGGTCGCGTAAGACTGTGATTAGGGAAGTTGATCTCCCAATCAAGATTGGACCAAGTGATTTCCAGATCACCTTTCAGGTTATGGATATTCACCCATCATACAGCTGTCTCTTAGGCAGACCATGGATTCACGAGGCTGGCGCCGTGACATCCACCCTACACCAGAAGCTGAAATTCGTCAAGAATAAGAAACTGGTTGTGGTAGGGGGAGAAAGAGCTCTCCTGGTTAGCCACTTGTCTTCCTTCTCATACATTGATGCTGAGGATGAAGTTGGAACCCATTTCTAAGCTTTATCTATTGCTGAGCCGACTGAGAAGAGGTCTCCTTCATTGGCTTCCTATAAAGATGCGAAGTTGACCATTAAGCATGGTGCAACTGCTGGTTTAGGGAAAATGATTGAGCTTGAAGATAACAAGTCCCAGGCTGGCTTTGGCTTTTCTTCTGGGGTCTCCAATGCGCAAGGGCTGTTCAAGAGTGGAGGTTTCATCCCCGCTGCTCAAGCTGAGGAAGCTGCTGCTATCTTGGAAGAGAATGCAGAGGACTCTGGCAATTTTGTTATCCCTGGCGGGATCTGCAACAATTGGGTCGCTGTGGATGTTCCTACGGTCATTCATAAGCCAACGTAATATGTTTGCTTTGTTTAAAAACCCTTCTCCCATGCCAAAAGGAGGAGTGATGACATTGTTGGCATCATTAATACAATGATATTTCATTCAATAAACGCATGTTAAACATTTGTTTTTCCAATTGTTTTCACTTTTTGCTTTTTGCATGAAATTGGTGATCACAAAAAACCCTAAACAAGAATAAAATCAATCTTTTCATCTGCATAATGATTTGCTTGTTTAAATCCTAAAGCTTTTCATTATCCAAAATCATTATGCAGGTTGATTTCTAAACCCATTGAACATAATGATCCAACGCCATCTCCCAATTTTGAATTCCCTGTATTTGAGGCAGAGGAAGATGATGTTGAAGAGATTCCTGATGAGATTTCCCGTCTCCTTGAGCACGAAGAGAAGATCATTCAGCCGCATCTCGAGAATCTGGAAACAGTCAACTTGGGGTCTGAAGATTGTGTTCGAGAGGTCAAGATTGGGGCTCTCCTAGAAGAATCTGTCATGAAGGGGTTGATTGAGTTGCTACGAGAATACGCTGATATCTTCGCCTAGTCATACGAAGACATGCCTAGTCTAGATACTGATATTGTGCAACATTTCCTGCCTTTGAAGCCTGAGTGCGTGTCTGTGAAGCAGAAGCTCAGAAGAAGTCATCCTGATATGGCAGTGAAGATCAAAGAGGAAGTTCAGAAGCAAATTGATGCGGGGTTTCTGGTGACTTCTACATATCCTCTATGGGTGGCCAATATTGTGCCCGTGCCTAAGAAAGACGGAAAAGTCCGAATGTGTGTGGACTATAGAGACTTGAATAAAGCTAGTTCGAAAGATGATTTTCCTCTACCACATATTGATATGTTGGTAGACAATACAACTAAATTCAAAGTCTTCTCATTTATGGACGGATTTTCCGGATATAATCAGATCAAAATGGCACCCGAGGATATGGAGAAGACAACATTCATCACACCTTGGGGAACATTCTGTTATCGAGTGATGCCCTTCGGTTTGAAGAACGCCGGAGCCACGTATCAACGCGCTATGACTACCTTGTTTCATGATATGTTGCACAAAGAGATAGAGGTTTATGTCGATGACATGATTGCTAAGTCTAGACCGGAAGTTGAACATGTAGAGCATTTGTTGAAGCTTTTTCAGCGTTTGAGGAAGTTCAAGCTTCGTCTGAATCCCAACGAGTGTACATTTGGAGTCCGTTCTGGCAAGTTATTGGGCTATATCGTTAGCGAGAGAGGTATTGAGGTTGATCCTGCAAAGGTCAAAGCAATACAAGAGATGCCTGCGCCCAAAACCGAGAAGCAAGTCTGAGGTTTTCTTGGCCGCTTGAATTACATTTCCATATTTGTATCCCACATGATTGCCACATGTGCGCTTATATTCAAGCTCCTCCGGAAAGATCAGTCTCTTGATCTGACCGAGGATTTCCAGAAAGCTTTCGACAGTATCAAAGAGTATCTGTCTGAGCCTCCGATTCTGTCCCCACCTGTGGAAGGGAGACCTTTGATCATGTACCTGACTGTTCTTGGAGACTCTATGGGTTGTGTCCTTGGTCAGCAAGACGAATCAGGGAAGAAAGAATATGCTATCTACTACCTGAGTAAGAAGTTCACCGATTGTGAGTCTCGATACTCAATGCTTGAGAAAACATGATGTGCTTTGGCTTGGGCTGCTAAGCGTTTACGCCAGTATATGATAAATCATACGACTTGGTTGATATCCCGAATGGATCCAATCAAGTACATTTTTGAGAAGCCTGCTTTAACTGGGAGAATTTCCCGTTGGCAGATGTTGTTGTCTGAGTATGATATCGAGTATCGAGCTCAAAAAGCTATCAAAGGTAGTATCTTGGCTGACCACTTGGCGCACCATCCGATCGAAGATCATCAGTCAGTTCAGTACGACTTCCCAGACGAGGAGATTCTGTATTTGAAAATGAAAGATTGCGACGAGCCTACACTTGATGAAGGGCCAGAACCTGGTTCCAGATGGAGTATGGTGTTTGATGGCGCTGTAAATCAGTATGGAAATGGTATTGGGGCAGTAATCATTACTCCTCAGGGCACACATATTCCTTTTACAGCAAGGCTAACTTTCAAATGCACGAATAATATGGCTGAGTACGAGGCCTGCATTATGGGATTGGAGGAATGCATTGATCTTAGGATCAAGCATCTTGATGTTTATGGTGATTCGGCCCTTGTTGTTAATCAGATTAAGGGTGAATGGGAAACGAATCAGCCTGGCCTCATCCCATACAGAGACTATGCGAGGAGGATTTCAACGTTCTTTATTGAAGTTGACTTTCATCATATTCCTCGAGATGAGAATCGGATGGAAGATGCGCTTGCTACGCTTGCCTCCATGATTATGGTGATGTATTGGAATGAAGTTCCCAATATCACTATGATGCACTTGGACAGACCAGCTCATGTATTTGCAGTTGAAGAAGTCAAAGATGATAAGCCTTGGTATTTTGATATCAAGAATTTCCTTCAGAGCCAGATTTACCCACCCGGGGCATCTGTGAAAGACAGGAAAACTTTGAGGAGACTATCAGGCAGTTTCTACCTCAATGGAAAAGTGCTTTATAAGAGAAACTTTGACATGGTTCTGCTCAGATGCGTGGATAGACACGAAGCAGACCTGTTGATGACTGAGGTCCATGAGGGTTCATTTGGTACTCATTCCAATGGACATGCCATGGCTAGAAAGATGTTGAGAGCAGGCTACTATTGGCTGACAATGGAGTCTGACTGCTACAAATATGTGAAGAAATGCCACAAGTGTCACATTTATGCGGATAAGATTCATATTCCCCCGACACTTCTGAATGTGATTTCATCACCATGGCCTTTCTCCATGTGGGAAATTGACATGATTGGCATGATAGAGCCAAAAGCGTCCAATGGACACAGGTTCATTCTCGTAGCAATTGACTACTTCACCAAATGGGTTGAAGCTGCATCATATGCAAATGTGACCAGGAAGGTGGTTGTGAAGTTCATCAAGAATCAACTCATATGCCGTTATGGTGTGCCAGACAAGATCGTTACTGATAATGGATCTAACTTTAACAACAAGATGATGAAAGATCTGTGTAGCGAGTTCAAGATTGCACATCATAATTCTTCTCCTTACAGACCCAAGATGAATGGGGCTGTTGAAGCTGCCAACAAGAATATCAAGAAGATTATCCAGAAAATGGTTGTTACGTACAAAGATTGGCACGAGATGCTGCCATTTGCTTTGCATGGATATTGTACATCTGTCCGCACTTCAACAGGGGAAACCCCTTTCTCTCTTGTTTACGGCATGGAGGTTGTACTCCCAGTAGAGGTGGAAATCCCATCAATGAGAGTCTTGATGGAGGCCAAGTTGACTGATGCTGAATGGGTTCAGAGTCGCTATGACCAGTTGAATCTGATTGAAGAGAAGCAATTGACTGCCATGTGCCATGGTCAGTTATATCAGCAGTGAATGAAGAAAGCTTTCGACAAGAAGGTCAAGCCTCGTGTATTCCGAGAAGGTGACCTCGTGCTCAAGAAAGTCTTGTCTTTCGCGCCCGATTCAAGGGGCAAGTGGACTCTAAACTATGAAGGTCCATATGTTGTCAAGAGAGCCTTTTCAGGCGGTGCTTTGATTCTCACAACTATGGATGGGGAGGATTTCACTCGTCCTGTGAATTCAGATGCAGTCAAGAAATACTTCGCCTAAAATAAAAACAGAATGGCTCGCTAAGTTGAAACCCGAAAGGGCGACTTAGGCAAAAATGAGCGTCTCGGTGGATTGAAAACCCGAAAGGGCGATCCAGGCAAAAATTAGAGACATAAAAAAAATGAATGATTTTTGCATCCCGCTAGATTGAGTACCTCACCGTGGGGCAATCTAGGCAAAAATTAGGGATTTGGCAAGTAACTGCATCCTGACAAGAATTTCTGTTTCACAACTGTCGTTCGTCAGAGATTCTCGCTCAGTCATCGTCAACTGAAGCTTCAAATACATCGGATTCGAATTGGTAGAGAAGTGGTCATTATGTTCAATGTAGCCCTCTTCCAATATATATCACCGATTTCAAAATTGTACAGATCTATGGAGTCTTGCCATTTGCAGACTACCATTCCATCAAATCAATTTGAGATTTTATCCAATTATTTGCACTCTTATTTGTTTCAATTCAACAAATGTTTTGCATGTTTTAATTGATAAAATATCATTGTTTTAAACAAACAAATTTTTCAAAATTGTTTTAAACAAAGTGAACATTCATAGTGATGAAAGGATACTCAAGGGATCTGCAGTGCTCTCCCAAGGGTGGCATGATTTCCAACAGGGTAAGACATTTGTTCATATTCCTGGCATGGCTGTATCCTCTTTCTCCAGATTGTTGTTGGGGTTTCTCCCCGAGCAGAGCTTCTGTTGATTTTTCCCCCAAGCAGGGTATTTGTTAGGATTTCTCCCGAGCAGATTTTTGTTGAGCAGAGTGTTTGTTATGACTCCTCCTCATTCAGAGTGCTTGTTGAGGTTATTCACCTCCCTTCCCTTCAGCAGAGCAGTGGTTCTTTCCTCCTCAGCAGTTGTGGTTCCTTTTGGAAGGTTCAGTATTTGGCGGTTGATCCCCAGTTCTCCTTTTCTTCCTCAGATAAATCCCCAGTGAATTTGGTGGTGGATTTTTTATCTGTGGTGATTCATCCCTTGCAGAGATCTTGCTGTTTCCTGATCCCGTCAGAATTGTTTATTCTCCGGTGATCCTGGCCTTCTCTCTTGTGGTGTAGTACCAGGCGTTTATTCCCTGGGCCTGTTTGTGTTAGAAATGTCTGTTTGTCAGCATTCATCAAACATAAATCACGCATAAATCATGCATAATCATAACATTCAGATATTCATGTTGCATTCTTTGCCATATATATTTTGTTTGTTATCTCCTGCTTTTGGTGATACATTTTTCCCCAAGCAGATGTCGGTGTGTCTGATCTCCCCCATGTAGAGTCAGCCCCATAAGCAGAAAGTGTTTATCCTTTCCTGCCATTTCCCCACTGAGATACATCCTTGTGGACGACGGTTGTTTCCACTTCCTCCCAACATATATATTGGGATAGATTTCCCTATTGAGTTATATCCTCATTAGGATGAGTCTTGATTCAGTTGGCCTTTTTGGTTTGATCCTGAATTGGCCTTTTTGCAACTGTCTCTTGTGCTTCCCCGTGGTATAAATGAATAATTCATTCATCTTATCCCCGGTGGAATTTGTGGTTTCCTACTCACAAACCGGTAGGTGTAATCCCTTCCTTGGTGTCTATCTTCATCCAACATTTGATGTTGATATTCCCTCGTGTGCTCGGATAATTGTCTTGATTAAGCAATTTATCCTCAGTAAAGTTTGTGGTTTCCTACCCAGTCATCTGGTAAGTATAATCCCCTCTTTTGCGTGAATATTGTTCAGGAATCATTGATTATTCACCTTTCCTTCAGCGGATTTTGTTGGCTTTCTACCTACAAACTGGTAGTTATAAGTCCTATTTCCTTGGCCTTCTACCTACAAACCGATAGTTATAAGTCCTATTTCCTTGGCCTTCTACCTACAAACCGGTAGTTATAAGTCCTATTTTGTTGGTTTTCTACTCACTAACCGGTAGTTGTAAATCCTACTTTTGCCCCTGTGCAGAGTTAACCTTTGTTGCTCATCCTAGTTGATGACGGTTACTCTTTGGTTATCATTATCCAATATTCGGTCTTGATATTCCCTCCTTTTTGTGGATAATTGCTCTGAGCAAGCAATTCTATCCCCAGCGGGTCCTTTCACCGTTTTCCAGTGATATGTTCCCCGGATCATTGATTTTTTATCAATATATTCCCCATGAGTCATCTTTCATTTACCCTTTTGTCGGTAATGTTCGTTTCTCCTCCTGGTCGGTCACCTATTATATGCCTACTGTAGCACCTCAAATTTGCACCTATCATTGTACATACCATCTCATATTAGGTCATAGCATATCATGATCCATTGCATAGCATTGCATTGTCCCCAGTTACCTCAAGAGCAAGCAAGTCAAGAATTAGGTCAAACTGATCAGGAGATCAGTCCACCAAGCAAGCAAGGTTGTTTCTCAAGGAGCCAAGGCCCTAGGGTTTGTCCAACAAGTTCACATGACTTGGAGGTCCATTTGAAGTGTTTAAGCCAAGGGTTGGATGTTCAGAAGCCATCAGTTCATGCACAGTCAGTCAGAAACCCTAGAAAGTCAAAGTTGGTCAACTGTGGTTGATTTTGTGGTTTTGATGGATGGATTTGGTTTGAGAGAGCTTATTCATGTCCCAATAGGCCTCATATATCATGGCAATCAACATCATTGAAGAATTTGAAGCCAATCAGAAAATTTCCCAAAATAGAAAGTGGACCTGTAATTTTAACTGCCAAAAATGGAAACTTCTTGATCCCAAACTTACATCATGATACATGCTTCAAATGAATTTTTGCCCAACATGAAAGTTGAAGATCTTGTTCTCCCATTTCCAAAAAGTCCAAGAACTCTCAATTCCCATGCATGGTTGTCAAGATATGATCAAATCATTTTCACAAAATCTTGAACTTCAAAAGGCCATATCTCTCAAACCATTTGGCCAATTTTGGTGGGGTTTTTTCCTACAAACCATATTTCATCTCCTCTTTCCAAAAATATAAATTTCATGCACCAAAACCTTACCATGCAAAATGGCATTTTTGGACCTAACCTAATTAATTTCAAGTGTGGACCAAAGTTGACTTTTTGATTTAAGTATTTTCAGCACATTTGGCCAATTGGGAATTGTTTGGAAGGTTATTTGAAACATGTTTGAGGCCCAAAATTCGTGCACATGCTATCACATACCACCATTTGGTCAAAATTGCAAGATTAGCAATTGGGTTGATTTGAGCAAAGCATGATTACCATTCACTTAGCAAAGCTTAAACAGATCATATATAACCTATTTTCTGCAGAATTAGAAACCCTAGCAGCCTTTACACGATCAGAAACTCTCATTCTCTCTCATTTTGCATTTTCACATATTGCATTTTCTGGCAAAAAAATCTCCAAAGAACCACGAGTAACCTTGTTTGTTCCATCATCTGGCCAACATTTGAGAGCCTTTTGCAGCATAAAGCACCAGCTGGAAGCTCATTTCGAGCTCTGTTTTCTCCAAAGCACAACAATGGCAAATCGAGATTGGAGTGTTTCCAAGCATCAATGAACCAAGCTTCTTCGAGCATTCATCATTTCCGACCCTAATCTTCATCTGTTTCAAGCTAAAGCACTCCAAACAACACTGTTTCATTGAGTTCTTCAAATCAAGTACCATTAGTTGCTTAAGTTCTTTGAACTTGCTTTGCTTTGCTACTTAGCAACTTGCTTGAGGTATAATTCCTTTTTCTTCATGTAGTCTGGAAGACCTGGCCTGTTACTTGGCCAGGCAACTGTCTGAAGTCCTCCTTAAGAGGCAATGTTTGTGTATGTTTAAATCTTGTCCTTGTACAGAGTCAAAGACCTCCTAAGTGAAGAGGCAATTGGCAGAACCAAGGGATAAGCAACCTATCCCCTGCTATTCAGTGTGTCTTCTGTTTTGCTCACACCACTGTGTTGATGCATTACAGATAAAAACCCAAGATCTTGTGCAATTGCACAGTTGAGTCAGTTTCAAATGTGTAGAAGGGTTCCCATCTTCTGAACCCACACATTCTTGTCTTAAGCTCTCCCAGGCCAGGGATAGAAGCTGTGAAGTCTCATCTTCACTCACCTTTCATCTGCTTCACCTTAGCCCCTCAATGGCAAGGTTAAGAGCAACATTCACCCCATTCCAGAGGTTTGTTTGTTGAGGTTGATATGACCCCTCGACTAAAACCTAGCCTTGTTTGAGCCCCTTGCTTGTGTATAGTGTGTGCTACCTGTGCTTGTATGTTTGTTTGACTTGCTTCCTGTGCAAGTTAGGTTTAGTTTAGACTAATCCTTGTTTGCTTTCGCCCTCGTTGCGATCCTTTCTCTCGCCCTCGTTGCGATCGAGACTTTCCCTTTCTCTTGCCCTAGTTGCAATCGAGACCTTTGTCCCTCCGTAGCCGAACTACGGCAACTCTGATTCTCATGTCCAGATGAGATACGTAGGCACGAGATGCGATGTCTTGTCGAGTTTGACTAACAACTAACACTAATTCTTTTCTCTCGCCCTCATTGCGATTGAGACCTCCCCTTTCTCTTGCCCTAGTTGCAATCGAGACCCTTGCTTCCTGTGCGAGTTAGGTTTGTGTGTGGCTTGCTTCCTGTGCAAGTCATGTTTAGGATAGGCTTGCTTCCTGTGCAAGTTAGCTAGAAACCTTAACTTAGGGTTGATTTTGCATGACAACATCTAGGCTCGAGTCGTAGTCTCCCTAGTGTTGTGTCTCCCTCTGTTATCTGGTTAGACTAAGTCCTGTATCCCCCCGTAGGGGAACTACATCGCCCTGATCTTCATACCAGATGAAGTATGTAGGCAGGAGATTGAGCTGATCTCTCCGGGCGCCCCTTTTTTCTTTTGTGTGTGTTGTTTGACAGTTGCTAGGCTCGAGTGCCTGACTCCTTAGCAATTTGTTGTCTGTTTGTTTGAGTGTGTGCTTGACAGTTATAGGCTCGAGTCCCCGACTCCCTATTAACTTGTTGTGTTGTTGTGTGCTTGGAAGCTGATGTAAGACCATCGAGTGGCATTCGGGTTCCAGTGTGGGTGTGTCTTGGTTCGGATGCTGATGTAAGTCCAGTGATTGGCATTCAGGCTCCACGTTTGCCTTTGCCTGTGTTTGTTTGGGTGCGTGTCAGCCGAGCTACGAATGCTCTGATTCTCCTTCGTCCAAGGAGATACGTATGCATAGGATGCGATATCCTAGCGAGCATGTGTCGTTTCCCCAGTCCGAACTACTTGGACTCTGATGTCTATGCCTGATAGACTAAGTAGGCCCAGGATGCGGCATCCTGCCGAGTCAGTTTCAGTCAGTTTTCTTCTGTCTCTTTTCAGCCGGTGCGTGTGTTTGAGCAGTGTTTAGCAACCAATATTCCTTCCTTTTGTGCGTGGATCCCGTAGAGTACTACGGATGCGTAGGGGTGCTAATACCTTCCCTTCGCATAACCGACTCCCGAACCCATACTCTTTGGTCGCGAGACCATGTCTTTTCCTAGGTTTACTTCGAGCGTTTCCTTTCCCTCTTTTGGGATAAATAACGCACGGTGGAGGCTCTGTTGTTTCTTTCTTTTCCCGCCGGTTTTTTCGCGTGATGCGACACCTACAAACCGGTATCCCTGGTGTTCCTTCCTTTCGAGTATGTTATCTACGTTTAGACGACAATAGATAATATATCTCATGCGCTCTTCGGTCGAAGTCTTTCTTCCCCAGCTGAGTAAGATTCGTATTCCTTTTTTCGGAATCGAATGTCCATCCTATAAACAAGTTTGCTTTTTCAGCTCTCTTCAGGATGATGAGTGTTTTGGCACACACACCAATTCACGCCTCGGTCGACTTATCCTTTATCAACTCACAAACTGGTTGTGGATAATCTTCCATGCGAGTATATTATCTACGTTATGACGGCAATAGATAATATATCTCATGCACTCTTTGGTCAAAATCTGTTGATTTTTTTCTCCAATGGAGTAAGATTCGTATTTCCCTTGTTCGGAATCGAATGTCCATCCTGTAAGTCGAGTTTGCTTTTTCAGCCCTCCTTTCGGATGATGAGTGTTTTGGCACACACACCAATTCACGCTTTGGTCGGTCACCTATTATATGCCTACAAACCGGTATCCCTGGTGCTCCTTCCTTTCTGCTCCCTATTATGACCTCGGTCCCCTGTGGAGTCAGATTTTCCTGAGTTGAAACATACCTTTTTTAAGGTCTTCCTCAGATGTTTTGAAGTTTGATATCTCACACCCTTATACCGGTCTTTGATATTCATTTCTTCTTGAGCTTGTTACCTACTAACTGGTAACACCTCATTCCTGTTATTTCCCCAGGAGAGTCCTTTTGGATATCCCTTTGCAGTCCCTTAGTGGATTATTCCCATCGATTTCCGGATTTTTATCCGAAGTATCCATTGCGGATAGTTTTGCTGTATTGGCATATTCCCCAGTACATGCATTTTTCCCGGCAGGGAGATTTTGTTCATCTTTCCCCAGTTTGTTCTGGATTTTTATCCGGAGTATCCTTTGTGGATAATTCTGCTATATTGGCATATTCCACAATACATGCGTCTTTGAGTCAGTTCGAGTCTTTCCATTGAATTTGTTCCCTTTGGAAACTTCTTTTCCCTAGTTTTTGAGTCGTGACCTGCTCACGCATTTTCAGTCTTTACTCCCCAGTTGAGTCTGTTCCTCATGGATTGATTTATTCATGAGAGTCCAATAGAGTCTCTGTCCCTAGTGAGTGTATTACTCCTATGGATTTCTCCAGTTTTCTTTTCTTCTTTGTGGACACATATCCCCACAGAGATTGTTTGTTTTGCATAACATACATTTGCATCATGAGGTCTCTTAGGGACCAAAAATTTGTCTCTTTGTTATTATTTAAGACCATTCTACCTCGTCGAGACGAAGATTTCAACCTTCACTTCTCCGACTAGAATGACCTTAAATAGGGGCATCTGTAAGATCCCAATTTTGTCCCTAAGATCCCTCATGGCATCATAGCATTTGCATTACATAGCCTCAAGGATCTTTGAGCATCTTGGCTTCCTTTCCTTTTGGGTAGGGATCTCTTGTGAGTGGTTCTGATCACCAGGCATACTTGCATTGTATATCATTGCTTTTATCATTTGTTTACTAACCCAAAAGTACAAAAATATGTCATTAACATTTATTACTTGCAGCTTAAGCAATCACAGGTCAAGCACATCAAGAGCATCCTTTGTACAAGAGATGGTGGTATTTTCTTGAGATATGGACCAGATGATTATTTTGAAAAGCTTATATGAGCTATGGTTTCATTTTGAAGCAAATTCCCAAGTGGTAGAGGTTCAAATTCATCAGAGCATTTTCAGGTCATCTAAGGACCTAGACAGTCAACTGAGCAGTCAACTGAGGACTTTGAGGTTGGGGAGATGATTGAGACACTTCATGCATGTTCAAACAAGGTCCATTTGTCATTTCAAACATCCATATTGAAGATTTTGAGGTCATATCAAAAGTTTCCAAAAATGGAAAGTGACCTGTAATTTCAATTTTCCAAAAATGGAAAGTTTTCAGTCCAACTTCAACTTAATTTTCTAACATCAAATAAGCTTCAAATGAATTTTTGTTGAAAATGAAAGTTGAAGATCTTCCTCTCCTCTTTCCAGAAAGTCCAAGATCATGATCATCTAATGAATGGTTGAGAAGTTATGGCCAAATGATCACAAAATGTACATGGAAGTTTAACAGGGCTTAACTTTTGATCCAAAACTCCAAATTGGCCCACTCTTTTTGCAAAATGCTCCTTATGACCAATATTTTCCAAATCAAGCCTTGCATTGCATGAAAGTAGCTCACATGATCATTGATTCATACATGTGCATTTTGGAGGGAAATCTCATAATTCAAATTTGGTTGATCATGCATGCCAAATACCAATTCCATGTTGATTATTGAATGTTTTTAAGTGAATTTGAAGCCCAGCATGGCACTATTCACGTGTGGCATGTACATGCTAAGCACACTTGCATTTTTTGCACTACACATCACATTTCACTAATCATGTTTAACTTTTGCTTAATCATATTTTCACTCATTAACACATCATATAAAAGCTAAATCATAACTGCATTTGCCATAACAACACAATTCAGATCTGAAATTCAAGCTTCCCTCCATTTTTTCTCTCACTTCAAACTTCAATTTTCTTCACACAATTCATCAATTTCTTTGCATAATCATGATTATGGTTTGAAGAATTAGGTCCAGATTTGAGCAGATCGAAAGCATGAACATGTTGATGGAGCTTGAGAATTGAGCTAGATCCACGTGCCTTCAACCACTATTTCTTGCACAAAGCTTCATAGGAGGATTATTGGAGCATATCTGGAGAGTTTGAGCACCTGAACATGCGATTCCAGCTACTGCCATCTCAAGTAGGTTGAAATTCGACTCTCTCTTTTTGCCAATTCATGTACATGATAGTGTAGATCTTGCATTGTTGAGCATGTTGATATGTTTAACTTTAAAAATGGATGAATATTGAAGCTGTATGATGAACATTAAGTTTTGGTTGCAAAAATGTTTCTCTTCGATCCAGAAATTATAGGAAGAATTAGATTATCATGATATTTGAGATCCTTGTGAAAAGACCTTTCGAACCATATAAGATTTGTCCATTTCTGGAAAATTGCACGGCGGAGCTCTGCCTGGTTGGCCGGAGAAGACGGCTGTTCCAGCCGTCTGCAACCTCCTAGGGTTAGTGCCATGTGGACCTGTGACGTTTGCACCTGCTTGGCGTTATGATTAGCCATGCTTCTTTTGACTTGCCTGCGTGTGCATTGACCACGCTTATGTGGCTGCCAGCGCATTAGTGAAACGATGTGTTTCACTCAAGCGCTCCTTGAACCTCCTTGGCCTAAGTTCGATTCCTGGCAATGTGTTTTGTGGATTTTTTTTAGCGCCTTTTGTCAACCTTCATAGCGTGGGTTCAAGTCCTGGTGAATGCATATGCTGATTTCATTTTGAATTTCTTTTTTCCTTCTTATTTCATATTATTCCATTTATTTCATGCATTTTTGAAAAATCACTAAAAATTGAAAATTAATCCAAATTGAGTCCAATTTTTTTTCACATTCTTGTTTTGATCTCTAGTTTTTTATAGGATTTATTTCATGAAGTTTTTGCTTCTGGATTTTATTTGTGGAATGTTTGTTTGAACCTTATACCAAATTGACATGTTGAATTCATTGCTTTGTGAAATGCTGATCTTTAATCCAATTGGTCTGAAATTTTGCATGCTTGATCCTCACATGTGATATGATTTTTGAGCTTTGGTTTTGGAATTTTCATCATATGCCATCACTGTTTTTGACACATGAACATGTAGTGTGACAATTTGTGTCACATTTTTGACATTGCCTTTGTGCATTTTCATTCATATACCATTTGAGCTCTTCTGGATCTGATTTTTTGCATGATGATTACTCATAACATGATAAGCTTGCATAAAAAATTTCAAGGCCATTTGATGCTTTTCTGTTTTGATTTGGATTTTCTCATTTGGATATCCAATTGTGTGCACATTGTTTGCCTTTGCATGACATGAATTGTTTGAAGCATTTGCCTTATGAATGGATGTTGGTCCTTTTGAGGACACTTTGTTGATTGTTTTAACTTGCATTGTATGGAAGATGGACTTCTGTTTTGACCATTTGGTTTGACTTTGAGCCTTGCCTTTACACTAGTGTTTTGTACATGAACTAATTGTGCTTTGTGTTTCAGGTTTGGACAGTTAGCCTTGATGTTTGGTTTGGTCTCATCTTGTGAGATGCAAATACCTTTGAGTACTAACTATTGTTGTTTTGTAGGTCAATTGATGTGATGAAATCATTTGAGTGCTTGCACTTGTGCCTTGCATTGTGTATAATATTGAAAATTCTACTGTTTGTCTGTTGGTTTTTCTGAGTGCCATATTAACTGTTTAAGCTTTTGTACAGGTACATTAGTAGCTTTGCTTTGCTTGCTTTTGCTTTGCTTTAGCTTTGGAGTGTGGTTGATACACCACTGAGGTAGTTTAGCCTTCTTTCTCCATGTAGTCTGGAAGTCCTGTCACCTTTTTGGCAGGCATTTGGCTGAAGTCCTCCTTATGAGGCTCTTTGTGTGTTTGTTTACATTTGTGCCAAAGACCTCTAAATAAGGCATGTTACTTGTTAACTCCTCCTAAGTGAAGAGGCAATTGACAGATAGAAGGTATTAGCAATCAATCCCCTGTTATTCAGTGAATCGTTCATTATGCTCGCACTACGTGCTGATGCTCTTGAACAAGTACCCAAGATCTTTGTATAGAGTCAGTCAAGTGGAATAGGGTCCCTCTTTCTGGATCCCCACACATTCTTTGTCTTAAGCTCACCCAGGCCAGAGTTAAGAACATGAGGTCTAATCCTCATTTCCCATTTGATCAGCTTCACCCTAACTCTCAATGTTAGTGCTTAAGAGCTCCAGATTACCATTGCATTGTGGCTTGTTTGTCGAGGTTGATATGACCCCTCTTGACTAAAGCCCACCCATTTGTCTGAGCCTCTTGTTTGTATATAGAGTGTGATGATTGCATACATGTGAACTTTTGACGTGTTTTGCTTTTGATGCTTATCTGTTTGTTGTTTGGAGTCGGATATAAGTCCATCTATTGGCATCCTGTTTCCATTTTGTGTTGTTAGGAGTTGGATGTAAGTCCATTTATTGGCATTCTGTTTCCTTGGAGTCGAGTGTAAGTCCATCTATTGGTATCTTGTTTGCCTTTCATTTGAGAATATCTCTGAAACTTGTTATTTGCTTTTGCCTTGTTGCTTGACTATTCCAAAGGATGGTACTTGCTTGGATCATCTCTATGATCTCAAGAGAGTGAACACCTAGTGTGGACGCATTCCTTAACCATCACCTTTTTTCCTTAGAACTTAACCCTCCTCTTTCAACCCAAAATCCTTGTTTGTGCAAACATTTAACCTGTGTTTTCAACATTAGAAACCTAAGCCTTATGCTTTTGATTTTCAAACTTTCTTTTCATAATACTCATTTTGAATTGAATCTTAAAGTCAACTTTGACCACTTTTGTATATACTTCTAATTGGTTAATTCAACCCATTCAAATCTCTTTTTTGGTTCCAATGTCCACTTCTTAATCAAATTTTCCATAACCTTTTGCTATTAGGTTTCAGTTCTCTTTGTGGTAGATATAATACTCACCTTTGTCCTTAGTGATCGATTGTAAAACTTCCATGCTTATTATAGGGTTAACCCCTCACTAGCATGTCAAAGCTATTCTCACATGGTGGACTTGTGGTTTTTCAGGTCGAGTTTTCTCCCTTTGATAACAAAAGACCTTAAGGCTTTTGGACCAATCAATCCACTCATTTTTAGAAATCTTTTACCCAATCTACGAGGTTTTGATCCTATCTTTTTAAGATGGTACGTAGGCAATGGGTTTCATCCATCCAAACACAAAAAAGTAAATAAACTTGTATATTCTTTTCTCATCTCTTCAATCATGTTTGCACAAACATATTTCATAAAACAAATAATTGTACAACAAGCGTGAAAAGGGCTCCCTAGGAGTACCTAGGATGTTTTGGGTGCCTAACACCTTCCCTTAACATAACCAACCCCCTTACCCGGATCTCTGTTCTTTTACTAGTTTTTGTACAAAACTTGTAGGTTTTTGTTCGCTTTCTAACCTTTCCTTTGGATAAATAGAAGTGCGGTGGCGACTCGACTTTGTATGATTTACCTTGGATTTAGTCAATATCTCCAATGGTGACGAATACACCGCTACAAGTACGCCCAGAGGTGGCGAGAGTTAGCAGCACAGATTGTGCCCCCGCTGGAGGAGAAGGAAATGACCAAGATCTTTCTGAAGATGTTGAGTTATTTTTATTACGAGTGGATGATTGCCAGTGCTCCTTCTGACTTTACCGAGATGGTAAACATGGGGATGCGTTTGGAAGAAGGAGTCAGGGAAGGGCGCGTGACCAGAGAAGAAGGCTCTTCTACCAAACAGTATGGGACGTTTGGAAAGAAGAAAGATGGCGAGGCACATGTTGTGACCTCCCATGTCAAACCAAGAAGACCCTCAGTGAGGAGGAAGACCGTGCGTCCTGCCGGTAACCAGCATCAGGTGGCTCACATAGCACCTGTTTTCAAAGATAATCAGCAATATCAGCATCACAATAATAATCAATAACAACAACATCCGCAATATCAACAACAACAGCACCGTCCTCAACAGCAGGCCTACAAGCCTCGAAATAATAATCAAGCCAGTACAAGCTATGAGAGGAAGAGGGTCACCTTTGATCCTATTCCCATGACCTATGCTGAATTGTATCCCTCTGTCAACATGGTCCAGGGCTGCCCTTGTAAATACAAAGTCAAATATGTCAGCCATATTCGACAATCTCTGGTCGAGATCCATAGACTGCTGTGTGAATACAGTCATTACGAGCATGACCACGACAGATGCCGAGTTTGCACTGTCAATTAGAGAGGATGTCGCCAAGTCTGCAAAGACATTCAAGAAATGCTGGATGAAGGCGTCATTGAGATACTTCAGAATCGAAATGTTGATGAAGATGCTGATGAAGTCAATGTAATATCTCCAGTATTTCGAATCCATGAGCCTGTTGTCATCAGGTACGAGGTAGCAAGCAAAAGGCTTCTCCTTCTTTGATCATTAAACCAGCTAGCCCTGTGCCTTACTCTTCTGAGAAGGAGGTCCCCTATCGCTATAATGTTGTGGCATTGGAGGATGGGAAGGAGTTCCCCCTTCCCTCTACTTCTGTTGTTAATATTACCGACGTCAGCGGCCTGACCCATAGCGGTCGTGTTTTCTCGGCTCCGCCGAAACCTCAAGCTGATGTTCGAAGGGCTGATGTTGCTGACTACGCTGAATGCCTGGTTGGGACTGCTGTGAATGCTCCGAATTTGGCACTTGTTGCCAAACCTACCTTTATTGTAAAAACTCCTGTCTCTATTGGCCAGAATGGCAATGCAAAGGAAGACGGTGATGAGATGCTGAGGCTCATCAAAAGGAGTGAATACAACATTGTAGATCAACTTCTACAGACGCCATCCAAGATCTTTGTACTATCCTTGCTGATGAATTCAGAACCACACCGAGAAGCTCTACAGAAGGTGTTGGATGTGGCGTATGTGGATCATGACGTCAAAATAGAACAATTTGACAGTATTGTTGCAAACATCACCGCTTGTAACAACTTGAGTTTTTGTGATGCTGATCTCCCCGAGGAGGGAAGAGACCACAACTTGGCATTACACATCTCTATGAGCTGCAAAGATGATTCCATGTCCAATGTGCTGGTGGACACTGGATCATCGTTGAATGTGTTGCCAAAGTCCACTCTTGCTAAATTGTCATATCAGGGGCCTCCCATGAGGCAGAGTGGAGTAGTGGTTAAAGCTTTCGATGGGTCCTGTAAAACTGTGATTGGAGAGGTTGAACTCCCAGTCAAGATCGGACCAAGTGATTTCCAGATCACCTTCTAGTTCATGGATATTCACCCATCGTATAGTTGTTTGTTGGGCAGACCATGGATTCACGAGGCAGGCGCCGTGACATCCACCCTACACCAAAAATTGAAATTTGTCAAAAACAAGAAGCTGGTGGTGGTAGGGGGAGAAAAGGCTCTCCTGGTTAGCCATTTGTCTTCCTTTTCTTACATAGATGCTGAGGATGAAGTTGGAACTCCGTTCCAAGCTTTACCTATTGCTGAGCCTACTAAGAAAAGAACTTCTTCATTTGCATCCTATAAAGATGCTAAGTTGGCCATTGAGCATGGTACAACTACTGGATTGGGGCAAATGATCAAGCTGGAAGACAACAAATCCTGGGCTGGCATAGGGTATTCTTCTGGCGTTTTCAATAAGCAGGGGTTGTTCAAGAGTGGTGGATTCATCCACACTGTTCAAGACGAGGAAGCTGCTGCTATTTTGGAAGAGGATGCAGAGGAAGATTCTGGCAATTTTGTCATCCCTAGAGGGGTCTGCAATAATTGGGTTGTTGTTGATGTTCCAACAGTTATCCATAAGTCAAAGTAATGTTCATTGTGTTTAAAAACCCACCTCCCATGCCAAAAGGAGGAGTGATGGCATTGTTGGCTCATAAATACAATGATATTTTCATTCAATAAATTCATGTTAAATGTTTGTTTTTCCAATTATTTTCCCTTTTCGCTTTTGCATGAAATTGGTGATCACATAAAACCCTAAAAAATAAGAATAAAATAAATCTTTTCATCTGCATAATGATTTGCCTTGTTTGAATTCTAAAATCTCTTTATATCCAAAATCATTATGCAGGTTGATCAAACCCATTGGACATAATGATCCAACACCATCTCCCAACTTTGAGTTCCCTGTATTTGAGGCGGAAGAAGATGATGTTGAAGAGATTCCTGACGATATTTCCCGTCTACTTGAGCATGAAGAGAAGATCATTCAGCCGCATCTTGAGAATCTGGAAACAGTCAACTTGGGGTCTGAAGTTCGTGTACAAGAAGTGAAGATTGGGGCACTCCTGGAAGAATCTGTTAAGAAGGGGTTGATTGAATTTCTACGAGAATATGTCGACGTCTTTGCCTGGTCATATGAAGACATGCCTGGTCTGGATACTAATATTGTGGAACATTTCCTACCTTTGAAGCCTGAGTGCGTGCCTGTAAAGCAGAAGCTCAAAAGAACTCATCCTGACATGGCAGTGAAGATCAAAGAGGAAGTTCATAAGCAAATTGATGCGGGGTTTTGGGTGACTTCTACATATCCTCAATAGGTGGCCAATATTGTGCCCGTGCCTAAGAAAGACGGAAAAGTACGAATGTATGTGGACTATAGAGACTTGAATAAAGCTAGTCCGAAAGATGATTTCCCTTTACCACATATTGATATGTTGGTAGATAATACAACTAAATTCAATGTCTTCTCATTTATGGATGGATTTTCCGGAAATAATCAGATTAAGATGACACCCGAGGATATGGAGAAGACAACGTTCATCACACCTTGGGGAACATTATGTTATCGAGTGATGCCCTTCGGTTAGAAGAACGCTGGAGCCACGTATCAACGAGCTATGACTACCTTGTTTCATGATATGATGCACAAGGAGATCGAGGTATATGTTGATGATATGATTGCAAAGTCAAGAACGAAAGTTGAACATGTTGAACACTTGTTGAAGCTTTTTCAGCATTTGAGGAAGTATAGGCTTCGTCTGAATCCGAACAAGTGTACATTTGGAGTCCGTTCCGGCAAGTTATTGGGCTTTATTGTCAGCGAGAGAGGTATTGAGGTTGATCCTGCAAATGTCAAAGCAATACAAGAGATGCCTGCGCCCAAAACTGAGAAGCAATTCCGAGGTTTTCTTGGCCGCTTGAATTATATCTCCAGATTCATATCCCACATGACTTCCACATGTGCGCTTATATTCAAGCTCCTCCGGAAAGATCAGTCTCATGATTGGACCGAGGATTGCCAAAAGGCCTTTGACAGTATTAAAGAGTATTTGTCTGAGCCTCCGATTCTGTCTCCACCTGTGGAAGGGAGGCCATTGATTATGTATCTGACTGTTCTTGAAGACTCAATGGGTTGTGTCCTTGGTCAGCAAGATGAATCGGGAAAGAAAGAATATGCTATATACTACCTGAGTAAGAAGTTCACCGAGTGTGAGTCTCGATACTCGATGCTTGAGAAAACATGATGTGCTTTGGCTTGGGCTGCTAAGCGCTTACGCCAGTATGTGTTGAATCATACGACTTGGTTAATATCCAAAATGGATCCAATCAAGTATATCTTTGAGAAGCCTGCTCTAACCGGGAGGATTGCCCGTTGGCAGATGTTGTTATCTGAGTATGATATTGAGTATCGAGCTCAGAAGGCTATAAAAGGTAGTATCTTGGTTGACCACTTGGCACATCAACCAATTGAGGATTATCAGTCAGTTCAGTATGACTTCCCAGATGAGGAGATTCTGTATTTGAAAATGAAAGACTGTGATGAGCCTACGCTTGATGAAGGGCCCGAACCTGGTTCCCGATGGAGCATGGTGTTTGATGGCGCTGTGAATCAATATGGAAATGCTATTGGGGCAGTGATTATTACTCCTCAGGGCACACATTTTCCTTTTACAGCAAGGCTAACCTTCAAATGCACGAATAATATGGCTGAGTATGAGGCATGTATCATGGGATTGGGAGAATGTATTGATCTTAGGATCAATCATCTTGATGTTTATGGTGATTCGGCCCTTGTTGTTAATCAGATTAAGGGTGAATGGGAGACGAATCAGCCTGGCCTCATCCCCTATAGAGATTATGCGAGGAGGATTTCAACGTTCTTTATTGAGGTTGACTTCCATCATATTCCTCGAGATGAGAATCGGATGGCAGATGCTCTTGCTACGGTTGCTTCGATGATTATGGTGAAATTCTGGAATGAAGTCCCCAATATCACTGTGATGCGCTTGGATAGACCAGCTCATGTATTTGCAGTTGAAGAAGTAAAAGACGATAAGCCATGGTATTATGATATCAAGTGCTTTCTTCAGAGTCAGATTTACCTGCCTGGGTCATCTGTGAAAGATAGAAAGACTTTGAGGAGATTATCAGGCAGTTTCTACCTCAATGGCGATGTGTTTTACAAGAGGAATTTTGACATGGTTTTGCTCAGATGCGTGGATAGACATGAAGCAGACCTGTTAATAACTGAGGTCCATGAGGGTTCATTTGGTACTCATTCCAATGAACATGCCATGGCTAGAAAGATGTTGAGAGCAAGCTACTATTGGCTGACAATGGAGTCTGACTGCTGCAAATATGTGAAGAAATGCCATAAGTGTCAGATTTATGCAAATAAGATTCATATTCCCCCGACACTTCTAAATGTGATTTCATCACCATGGCCATTCTCCATGTGGGGAATTGACATGATAGGCATGATAAAGCCGAAAGCGTCCAACAGTCACAGATTTATTCTCGTAGCAATTGATTACTTCACCAAGTGGGTTGAAGCGGCATCATATGCAAATGTGACCAGGCAGGTGGTTGTGAAGTTTATCAAGAATCAACTCATATGCCGTTACGGTGTGCCGGATAAGATCATTACTGATAATGGATCTAACTTGAACAACAAGATGATGAAAGAGCTGTGTAGTGAGTTCAAGATTGCACATCATAATTCTTCTCCTTATAGACCCATGATGAATTGGGCTGTTGAAACTGCTAATAAGAATATCAAGAAGATTGTCCAGAAGATGGTTGTTACGTACAAAGATTGGCATGAGATGCTGACATTCGCTTTGCATGGATATTGTACATTTGTCCGCACTTCAACAGGGGCAACCCCTTTCTCTCTTGTTTATGGCATGGAGGTTGTGCTCCCAGTAGAGGTGGAGACCCCGTCAATGAGAGTCTTGATGGAAGCCAAGTTGACTGATGCTGAATGGGTTCAGAGTCGTTATGACCAACTGAATTTGATAGAAGAGAAGAGATTGACCGCCATGTGCCATGGTCAATTATATCAGCAAAGGATGAAGAAATCCTTTGATAAGAAGGTCAAGCCTCGTGTGTTTCAAGAAGGTGACCTCGTGCTCAAGAAAGTTTTGTCTTTCGCTCCCGATTCCAGGGGTAAGTGGACTCCAAACTATGAAGGTCCATATGTTGTTAAGAGAGCCTTTTCAGGCGGTGCTTTGATACTTACAACTATGGATGGGGAGGATTTCACTCGTCCTGTAAATTCAGATGCAGTCAAGAAATACTTCGCCTAAAAAATAAAAACAGAATAGCTCGCTAAGTTGAAAACCCGAAAGGGCGGCTTAGGCAAAAATGAGCGTCTCGGTGGATTGAAAACCCAAAAGGGTGATCCAGGCAAAAGTTAGAGACATCAGAATATATATCTCGCTAGATTGAATACCTCACCCTGGGGAAATCTAGGCAAAAATTAGGGATTTGGCAAGTAACTGCATCCTGACAAGACTTTGTGCTACTAGCTGTCATCTGTCAAAGATTCTCGCTCAGTCATCGTCAACTGAAGCTTCAAATACATCGGATTCAGAGTTGGTGGAGAAATGGTCATTATGTTCAATATAGCCTTTTTTTCCAATATATGTCACCAATTTCAAATTTGTAAAGATCTATGGAGTCTTGCCATTTGCAGACCACCATTCCATCAAATAAATTTGAGCTTTTATCCAATTATTTGCACTCTTATTTGTTTCTATTCAATAAATGTTTTGCATGTCTTAATTGAGAAAAGTTATTGTTTTAAATAAATAAATTTTTCATAAATTATTTTTAAACAAAGTGAACATTCACAATGACAGAAGGATACTTGGGATGTCTTCAGTGCTCTCCCTAGGATGGTATGATTCCCAAAAGGGTAAGACATTTGTTCATATTCCCAGCATACTTGTATCCTCTTCATTTGTCCTTCAGGTTGTCTCCTCCGCAGGCTGTTAGGGACCAATTAGTACTACTTTTCATATAATTTTATTGGTCCCTTTTACCAATTTTTGATGTAATTACACACTTTTATTCTCACAATTTTGTATAAATGCAATTAAGTTTAATTGATGTTGTTTTGAGTAGTTATTTCACGTATTTGTTAGTTTTGTAGAGTTTTTGGACAAGAGAGCTTCGAAGTGCATAAGCATAATTTGGAAGAAGTGTTGAATGTAATTTTGAGGCATAATTTGGAAGATTAACACTTGGGAGAATTATTGCATGAAGCTTGCAAGGCAAGGAAGCTGAATTAGCTTCAATTCGCGCCGCGACCAGGAATGGCGCCGTGAACCTTGCGAAACCAGCAAGCTGTTTGTTTGGGTCAAGTGTTCTGTTTTAAGCCAGCTGTTTTGTGACAGTTTTGTATCTGTTTTAGGGTGCTTTTCAGTTTTAGATGAAAATGAACATTTTAGGAAAGGTTCAACTCTTTAAGAAAACAAAATGGAAAACATAAAGACATTCTTTCATAGTTTCACATTTTGTAAGAGAAAAACAGAGTTTATTCTACCATTGCATTTTGCTGTCCAAAATGATGATGAAGAGCTAAACCTCATTTTGTCAAGATTGGAGGTAGTAGCTATTCCTATTTGTTTATGTATTTCATTTGACTCTTATATATGATAAAAGGTTATTGATGTATTGAATGATATTTTTGCCCTAAGTTGAAAATTAGATTTGAGTAGTTGTTGAAAGAGATTATTTAAGTCTTGACATAAAATATATTTTCAAGTAGTGAATAAGTTGTAGAAATAGATTTATTCACTACTCTTCTTTTGTATCAACCATTAAAGATTGCTATATTGATAGTTAGGTGGAGAAATCGTCTAAAGATTAATATAGTAATTATGACAATATCATTTAGACATAAATGATATTGAGAGGATACTTGAACATCATCAATAATCTTAAGTCTATATAGTTGTCATAAGGAATCATAAGCAATTTGAATAGTGAACTACAATCTTGCCAAGCCTTTTACATTTGATTAAAACTATTTTATTACTTTAGTGACATTTTACTCAAAAGATAACTTTTCAAACAAAACAACTCGGTTACATTTTGAACTTACAACAATTTGGATTATAGAACGGCGGTAATAACAACCAATCTCTGTGGATACGATATTAATATATTTGCTGAAATGTACTTTTCACTAGGAAATTCCAGTCTCATGTTTTATGCTTTTGAATGCTAACTTCTCTTATGGTCTCTTGTGTGGTTGTTCTGATTTTTAATGCAGATGTCAAAAAGAACAAAAACGACGTATTCCGGTCCCTCTCGTTCCTTGCGACAATTCACAAACGATGAACATGAAGAGAGATTCGACAAATTGATCAAATGAACCATTCAACCGGAGAGATTCATCTGCTTGTCGCCGGGTGGAACTTATCGGAAGTTGGTGTCGAATCTTGAAAGAAGAAAATGGAATAAGCTTTATGAACCGGAGCCGGCAATTAATTATGACATTGTGCGTGAGTTCTACGCCAATGCTCTACATCTTGAAGAGGGAGTAGCATTCCATTATCAGACAAGAGTGAGAGGCAAGATCATTTCTTTCAGTAGAGATGCAATTAACGCGTATTTAGGTAATCCTCTCACCTTGGCAGAGAATGAGCGGTGCGAGTACCGGGCCAAAGAATTGGCCAATGATTGGGTCCTTCCGACTGTGAGCGCTACCTTATGCCTTGAAGGAAGGACGTATGATTTAAATGACCAGGGATTCCCAAAGTCATGGAAGAGAGAAAGTTTGAATCTGGAGGCAAGGGCATATTTGGTGCTGCTTTTGAATAATATTCGGCCAAGGAGTCACAACACCACTATTCCTTTGGATGTAGGATGTCTATTATACTACATCATGATCGGTAAATCTGTAGATGTGGCATCTATTATTGCGGGGGAAATGCACAAAGTGGCTACTAGCGGAACAAAGTTCGGTGGTAAAGCGGGTGTTCTTACATATCCGGGGCTGATTATGGGACTTTGCCGAAGGGAAAATGTTCTCATTCCGGATGAGGTACATTTGTTTATCACTAGTGTTATTAATGATGCTTATCTGAACAGGTTTTGCCAAAGCCAGATGGACAGAGCCGAAGGAGCTGGGACTTCGTCTTCTAGACCCCGAGCCCACACTCCTCAAGTATTCGATCAGATGGCGTTCGGTAATTACTGTTGTGAGAGCTTTGAGGCCTCTAGGAGGTCTCAATCATTCATCTTTGATGCTATGCAGCAACAATTTCAGAACACCTTCCTTGCACCTGAAGCCCGCACATTCCCTTCCCAGACGGAATATGTTGCTTACTGAGGGCAGGCCAGCTTTTATGGGGGGTGCAGGAGGTGGTGCGAACCATGACGATGAGATGGAGGATGTCCTTAGATCCGTTGGTGGTGGACAGGAGGAGGAAGATTGAGGAGTTTGTTGAATTAGAGTAGTTTTTTATTTTGAGTTTTTTGTATTACTATTGCTTTTGTTTAATTATGATTGTACTTTTGGTGGCTCTAGTTTCACCATAACTTTGGCTTGTTAACTTGTTTTGTTAATTGCATGAATATTCTGTGAGATTTAAGTGTGTTACGATGAATTTGGTATACCAACATTTGTTTTTTTAATTGTTCTTACTCTTAAGTCAAGCTTAAAGCAACCAAGAAATGTTCGCAAAGAAGGAAGCATAGGACACTTCGAGTGGTGATGATAAGAATTAGTGTTGGCATTTCAAGGTACACTTTATCGCTTTCTAAACTTAACATGAGTAGTTTGATGGTGTGTTGCAAATTCCATATCATAAATTCATTGAAATACATGTCATTTTCGAATTAAAATATGACTAAACCAATTGTGAGGAAGCTTTCCATTGTACACTAAAATGCGGGAAACCGAACATTATTTCAACTCATTCTTATCAGGCTAAATCATGAATTAATCTATTTTTGTGTGAAAATATTGAAAATGATAGAGGCATTGTTTGTTATAAGAAAAACCACTTGACCAAAAAGTTTTGAATCAACTAACCTTGTGAGGAGTGATCCTTAGTTCACCCCCTTTGAGCTTGCTTTAGGATTCATTTGATTGATAAGTGTAAAATCAATTAAAAATTTTGTGAATAAATGAGTCCTAATTTCTTTCGCGTCAATTGAACCCTCAAACCGAGTTGTTTGAAAATTTTGCCTTTTGCTTATGTCTAAGTAGGGAGCATTATTGAATAAATTTGGTTTTGGAATCTAAAGTTGGGGAGATTAAAGTAAAAAGAGTTGATTAGAATCTTGGAAAAGCGAGTTTTTATGAAAGGGTGAAAGTATGAAAAGAAACAAGAAAAAAGAAATCACCCTTGAAACCATAGAGCAAAGAAAAAGAAAAGAAAGAAAAAAAACAAAGAAAAGGCTCATGGTTGTGTGGATGTAAAAAAATAAGAAAAGAAAAAAGACGGGGATCAATAAAATGGAAATTGTGTAGAGTTGAATGTATGGGAATGCTCCCTTAGGATAGGCATTTTTGTTGAATTCTCTTATCGTATCCTTTCTTGTAACCCAAGCCACATTACAACCCTTGAAAGACCTCTTGATTCTCATTTTTCACATGATTTGATATTTGTTTTAATGACCACATAATTTGAGTTGTTGTTGATTTAATTGTTTGGATGAGTGAAAGTAAACTTTCATGTTTATTCATCATTATTATGATGTGTGTGTAAGTTTGATTCAATTTTGACATATATGGCTTTGAATTCCTTGGTATGATTTTTGCACCCAACCATTGCTCGTATTCATGTTTTGTCTAGCATTGAGATAGGTGGATTGAGAAAGTGTCATACACTTTTGAACCATTTGAATGTCCTTGGTTAATCCTTGTTTCAATCTTTTGTGTCATTGCTTTGGTTGTGTTGGTGGAAACTTTTGTTTAGGGACAAACAAAATGATAAGTTGGGGAGAGTTGTTAGGGACCAATTAGTACTACTTTTCATATAATTTTATTGGTCCTTTTTACCAATTTTTGATGTAATTACACACTTTTATTCTCACAATTTTGTATAAATGCAATTAAGTTTAATTGATGTTGTTTTGAGAAGTTATTTCACGTATTTGTTAGTTTTGTAGAGTTTTTGGAGAAGAGAGCTTCGGAGTGCATAAGCATAATTTGGAAGAAGTGTTGAATGCAATTTGGAGGCATAATTTGGAAGATTAACACTTGGGAGAATTATTGCATGAAGCTTGCAAGGCAAGGAAGCTGAATTAGCTTCAGTTCGCGCCGCGACCAGGGATGGCGACGCGAACCTTGCGAAACCAACAAGATGTTTGTTTGGGCCAAGTGTTCTATTTTAAGCCAGCTGTTTTGTGACAGTTTTGTATCTGTTTTAGGGTGCTTTTCAGTTTTAGATGAAAATGGACATTTTAGGAAAGGTTCAACTCTTTAAGAAAATAGAATGGAAAACATAAGACATTCATTCATAGTTTCACATTTTGTAAGAGAAAAATAGAGTTTATTCTACCATTGCATTTTGCTGTCCAAAATGATGATGAGGAGCTAAACCCCATTTTTTCAAGATTGGAGGTAGTAGCTATTCCTATTTGTTTATGTATTTCATTTGACTCTTATATATGATAAAAGGTTATTGATGTATTGAATGATATTTTTGCCCTAAGTTGAATATTAGATTTGAGTAGTTGTTGAAAGAGATTATTTAAGTCTTGACATAAAATATATTTTTAAGTAGTGAATAAGTTGTAGAAATAGATTTATTCACTACTCTTCTTTTGTATCAACCATTAAAGATTGTTATATTGATAGTTAGGTGGAGAAATCGTCTAAAGATTAATATAGTAATTATTACAATATCATTTAGACATAAATGATATTGAGAGGATACTTGAACATCATCAATAATATTAAGTCTATATAGTTGTCATAAGGAATCATAAGCAATTTGAATAGTAAACTCCAATCTTGCCAAGCCTTTTACATTTGATTAACACTATTTTATTATTTTAGTGACATTTTACTCAAAAGATAACTTTTCAAACAAAAGAACTTGGTTACATTTTGAACTTACAACAATTTGGATTATAGAACGGCGGTAATAACAACCAATCTCTGTGGATACGATATTAAAATATTTGCCGAAAATATACTTTTCAACACAGGCACAGAAGAAAGTTGTACTCCCACCAAATCCCAAGAGATTTGGGAGTTATGGGTGTGATCTCAATCTTCTGGATCCACATTGAGTCTGGATTTAGCATTCGTGTTATCAATTATATGGTTGTCATCCCTTATGTGGATTGACCTAAAATCCCTTATAGATTGATAAGTTGAAAATGCTAATCTTTCGGAAGAAATCAATTCCCCTCAGGGTTGTCGCTCCCCGAGGATTTCCCGAATCCAGGTACAAACGCGAAAAGAGTGGCAAGGAAGAAAGAGAGTATAGAGTCGCCAGCTATGTACTTTTATCCCAAGAGGAGGGAAAGGTAGTATTGCATAACCAAAAGGGAACGAATAAAACAAAGTCTTGAACCAAAGAAAAACTGAGTAAGGGGGCCGGTTACGTGAAGGGAAGGTTATCGCACCCCTTCACGTCTGTGGTACTCCACAGGATCCACGTTTGTTAATTATGTCTAAAATGTGTGTATAAAAAGTCCTATATGCGATGCGAAAGAGAGAAAATCAAAGTAGGGAAAAGAAAGAGTTATTGCTCGCACAGGCCCTACCTTGCCGCATACGTATCTCAAGAAGGATTGAGAATCAGAGCACTGTAGCTCGGCTAACCTATTTTTGTTTGTTTTGTGTTTTTTAGATGAACGACGTTACTACGCAATCTACCGGATGCTCGACCTTTGAAGACTTACTCGCCTGTAGTAGAAGGAGTTAACGTGTTCTTAGGAGAAGAAAAATCAATGAGTTTGTTTATGTCTTAGGATGCTCATGCAAAAAGGAAGTCCTAGACGAAGGAACCGTGCTACCTTAATTGACATGCAAACGAGAGACTATACGAAGTCTAGCAATCCTATGGGGAGACGATCACCATACAAAAAAATATATCTTAAAGTAAACATACCAACAAGGGGGCTCAAACATACATAAGTAGGGCTTTAGTCAAGAGGGGTCATATCAACCTCGACAAACAAGCCATGGAAAGGTAATCAAATGGGCTCTTAACCACTGACATTGAACGTCACGGTGAGCAGATCGAAAGGGTAATGAGGATAAGACCTCATAGCTCTTAACCCTGGACAGGGTGAGCTCATGACAAAAAGTGGGGATTCAGAAAGGTGGAACCCTCTCCACTGACTGACTGGACAATAGATCTTGGGCTTTTGTTCTGAAGCGTCGACACGTAGTGCGAGCATAAAGAACGACACACTGAATAACGGGGGATTGACTACTAATCCCTTTTATCTGTCAATTGCCTCTTCACGGAGGTCTTTAGCATTGGTGCCTCTTCTTGGAGGTCTTTGGGCACAATAGTAAACACACAAAAACATTGCCTCCTATTGAGGTCTTCCAGCTAAGAAAGCAGTAAAATGCGGGAAAGATGTAAAAGGGATCAAAAGATCTACCATACGGATAAAGATCCGAAGTAACAGCAACTAAAGAAACAAGAAACCCAGAGATCTCTCAAGCTGGCACCATCAAAGAAAGAAGTCAGCACAAGTAATCAGAATAAATCTCCAAATGGCATCCCACAAATAAATTGGAATACCAAGCAAGCTATCTCTTCAAGAGTCATGTGAGCCCTCACAAAAACTCAACAAACAAGTTAGAATAACATGATAGGGTGCAATCAAGAGTTGCACCAGACAAAAGAAACATAACAACAACATCGTCAGGTAAACAGTGCACGGATGCAATAGAAAACATGTCACAACAGACACAAAACAGATTAGAGAGCAAACAGAAAAAAACAACTACTGTCACACTCGCTACTGCTTCGCTTAGCGAGGTGCTAGCGAAGCTTCGCTACATGCTCGCCTAGCGAGTTGCTAGCGAATGCCTGCGGGTTTTGGTTTTTTCTTTGATAACAGTCCGATTTCAGTGATCCCAAACCCTATGGTATCCATCTCGGAAATTAAATGGTTAAACATTCAAGGCATTATTTTCCACATTCATGCACATCTAAACCCAAATGCCTCATACATTTAGAAATTTCAAATTGAAAGCGTAAAGTAATGGGCATAGGGCAAACCCGATTGGAGAGATCGAATGAAATTGAATTGCCTGGTGCCGTTTGCAAAGCGATCTTAGGGTTTATATGAGATGGGATTGGTTGTTTGCAGATGAATTCCCTTCAGTCTCTGGAGGCTGCTCTAAATCCTGTTAGCTCTTTGTCGCATCCGCGAAAAACAACCAGCGGGAAAAACAAAACAAATAGAGCCGCCACCGTGCGTTATTTATCCCAAAGAGGGAAAGGAAACGCTCGAAGTAAACCTGGAAAAGACATGGTCTCGCGACCAAAGAGAGATGGGATCGGGAGTCGGTTATGCGAAGGGAAGGTATTAGCACCCCTACGCATCCGTCGTACTCGACGGGATCCACGCTCAAAAGAATATAAGAAAGGTTGCTAAACACTGCTCAAAAGAATGCACACACACACCGGAATAAGACACAGATGGAAGAAGAGGGGAACGGGCTCGCTAGGATATCGCATCCTATGCCTACGTATCTCATCTGGAATGAGAATCAGAGCTACCGTAGTTCGGCTCACGCACGCCGAAACAAAACACACGCACACTGTCGCAACCTGAAAAAATACAGTGCGAAAAAAAAACAACCGGCGAAGAAAAAAGACAGGAGAGTCGCCACCGTGCGTTATTCATCCCAAAGGAGGGAAAGGAAACGCTCGAAGTAAACTTGAAAATAGGAAAGAAAAAGACAAGGTCTCGCAACCAAATCTTGGGTTCGGGAGTCGGTTATGCGAAGGGAAGGTATTAGCACCCCTACGCATCCGTAGTACTCTACGGGATCCACTTATGCGGTTTCTGTTTAAAGGGTACGGTTTTGCCTAATGTGCTATTTACTAAAAAGGTTGAGAGAAATGACTCGCACGGATGTCGCATCCACTGCATACGTATCTCATATGAATATGAGAATCAGAGTCTTCGTAGCTCGGCTGACCTATGGGTTGGGGTAATTGTGCTCGCTAAGACATCGCGTCTTATGCCTACGTATCTCGTCTGAAATGAGAATCAGAGCACGCCGTAGTTCGGCTAACTACGGGGTTATGGATTGGGTTTTGGGACGAACGACGTCACTACGCAATCTACCGGATGCTCGACCTTTGAAGACTTACTCGCCTGTAGTAGAAGGAGTAAACGTGTTGCTCTGGGTTTTAGGGTTTGTTTGCGTTGTAGGAACGCGCATGCGAAAAGGGAGTCCTAGGCGAAGGAACATTGCTACCTAAATTGGCATGCAAACGGGAGGCTATGCGAAGCCTCGCATCCTATGGGGAAACAATCACATCACACAAAACATATATCTTGAAATAGAAAAAATGCCACCAAGGGGCTCAAACATTGCCTCCTATCGAGGTCTTCCAGCTAAGAAACAGTAGAAATAAAAGGGAAGAAGTAAAATACCACACGGATCAAGATCCGAAGTTACAGCAATTAAAGGATAAGCGACCCTGAGATTCTCCCAAGCTGATGCCATCAAAGAAAATCAATCAGTACGGGAAATCGGAATAAACCTCCGGAGGGTATCCCTGCGAGAATATGTGAGCCCTCACAAAAACTCAACAAAAGGGGTTAGGCAAGCAGGATGAAATCAAAAGATAACAAGGCCATGGCAACACAAAGAACAGGTTAGAACAAAACGGAATAAAAGCAGATACTGTCACATTCGCGACTGCTTCGCCTAGCGAAAGCCTAGCGAAGCTTCGCTGCGTGCTCGCCTAGCGAAGCGGTTAGCGAGCACCTGCGGGATTTGGATTTCCCATTGGTACCTGCACGATGTTAAAGATTCCAGATCCTATGGCATTCACCTCATAAACGAAATTGTTAAACAGTCAAGGCATAAATCACATATTCATACACAAATATAACCCTGTGGGCCAAACCTGAGGTTACTTCATATATTCAGTATTCAACCCGAGGCATAGAGTAATAGGAACAGAGGCATACCTGATGAGAGACCTGTTAAAATTGGAAGACAAGGCCGGATTGGCGAAGCAACGTCTAGGGTTTGCGTGAGGCGGAATGAACTTCTCAGGGCTGCCCGAAGGTTGTTGCAGAGTAGTTCCTAGGTTTGAAACTCCACGTGAACTCCAAGTCTATTTTCTCAGGGAATTTCCAAGTGTGTTTTCCTCTACTGAAACTTCAGTATTTATAGACTAATTTCGTGGGTAATGGGCTCAAATGAGGGAGACCCAAGTCCAAAATAAATTGTTATATTTTATTTATTTATTTTAAATATTTAATTAATTAATTAATTAATTTTTTTTTTTTTTAATTTTCGTTTTCGTTTTTTTTTTTTCGTTTTTTTTTTTTTTTTTTTTTTTTTTTAGAAAAATGAAGGGTAAATTTTGGGGTATTACAGCTGCCCCTATTCAATCAACTGGAGACCCGGAAGGAAGATGACAGCTGCTTTCGTGCTTTCGAGGTATCAAGGGATTGAATACAATAAAAGCCCAAAAATTTGCACTGAAGTAAAAATGCCTGTCTGAATCGGCAAAGAGGTGGTCTTGAAAGAAGAATCCGTCTGGTACGGTGAAAGTCAGTCTGAATATCGAAAAAAGAATGTTAAATTGGATACCAAAATAAATGGTAACACAGAAATAACCATGGCCTGAATGCCGCTCATCAGTCTGAATACTGGAAAGGATTTCGATCTGATCATCGGAACACCGGCCTGGACGCCACTTCGATCTGAATATCGGAAAACTGGCCTGAATGCCACTTCGGTGTGGATACCGGAAAACTGGCCTGAATGCCACTGGATACCGGAAAACTGGCCTGAATGCCACTTCGGTCTGGATACCGGAAAACTGGCCTGAACGCCACTTCGGTCTGGATACCGGAAAACTGGCCTGAACGCCACTTCGGTCTGGATACCGGAAAACTGGCCTGAATGCCACTTCGGTCTGGATACCGGAAAACTGGCCTGAATGCCACTTCGGTCTGGATACCGGAAAACTGGCCTGAATGCCACAAGTTGCATCGACCTGAACGTCGGAAACTTCTTCGATCTGAACATCGGAAAATTGGCCTGAATGCCACTTCGGTCTGGATACCGGGAAAACTGGCCTGAATGCCACTTCGGTCTGGATACCGGAAAACTTCATGCCTGTCAGCATTGGCAGAAATAGGGAATGATAATAGAGGCGGCGCATGGGCCAATGACACTTGCTGAGGATAACAAAGGTAAGTCATGAACAATCTTCAGTCTGAGTACTGGAAACAACTTCTAGCTTATCACTTGGGATACCGAGAATGTTTTATGCTTACATGCGTATGTTTGAATTTTTCAATGGCGTAATGCTCCATGAAAATGGAAATGCTACGCGATTTGGAATGATGTAATGCAATATGATTCTACATGCAGGGATGCGAAATGCTGGGTAGAATGCCAAGTCGAGGCAAGGGGATCTGCTGGGGAAATGATTACCATCCTCTGGGCTCTGGCCAGGCTGCTGGAGATACACACCACAATGAACTCTATGGGGAGACGACTAGCCATGCGGTGTTCTGGCCATACCGAGACTCTGATCGGAGAAGGAATGGCACTGGAAGCCTGCTGCTGAGGAAAGCTACAATGGTTCTGGCAACCACGATTTGCGAGAGATGACCCAGCAGGGGGAGCAAACACTGATACGGTACCGAGGTTCTGCTTCAAGAAAAGAAACCATGGATCTTGCATTGGGATTATCGATCTGGCATCGAACTCTAAGGAGCAGCCACTTCTGCTGGAAAGATACAGTCTGGCACTGTCAACTCCGCTGGGGATATATAGTCTGGCACTGTCAACTCTACTGGGGAGTGTATGTCCTGAAACAAACGCTTGGGGAAGTACAGTGGTGAAAACCTGCTGGGGATTGAAGAATCCAACGCTCTAATTAGCTCTACAGGGATAAGACACCGAAGTCTGTTGGTGACTTCTGGGGAAGATATTCACGATCATCTGCAAGGGGATTTTAAAGAAATGCCCCGAGGGTATCTGTTCTGAATAGACGATCCAAGGCACTCAAAATTTACAGCAATTTTAAATGTTTACTGAGCATGTACCTGTAAAGCCCTTATGTGTCATGATGCAATGTTTATCAAAAACTCGGACGTCATTTTCGCAAACAAAACAGTAAAATGAAAATGAAAACAGAGATATACTGAATAACATGATTTTATTGATTGAATGGCCTCTGAATAGGCATTTACATTAAGAAGCAATCCCTGGAAAGAGGTAATCGCACAATAGATAAAACAAAATTAATCTAATGGCAATGTGAAGTGGATTTCTATTGGGTTCCAATTCTGCTATGACTTGCCCGTCTTCAAGATCCTCCAGATGATCAGCTTTCTGAAAGAGTGATTGGACTGTTTCCTATCCTTCAAAAATTTCCAGTCATTGGCACGAGATGAGATTCAGAGCTACTCAGAACGCAGTCCTTCGCTTAATCCCTAACTTTTGCCTGGATCGCCCTTTTCGGGTTTTCGATCCACCGGGATACCCATTTTTGCCTAAGTTGCCTTTTCAGGTTTTCAACTTACCGGTGTACAATCTTTTTTTTTTATTTTTTGATCCCTAATTTTTGCCCGAACCTTTCCATTTTCTTGGTTCGTCGGGATGCCCATTTTTGCCTGGACTATTCTTTTTACTGTCCAGCGGGTCTATTTTATGCGAAGTATTTTTTAACTGCGTCTGAGTTCACAGGGGAAGCGAAGTCTTCACCCTCCATAGTTGCAAGCATTAAGGCCCCACCATCAAAAACCTTGGTGACAATATACGGTCCATCATAGTTAGGAGTCCACTTGCCCCTGTGATCTGTCTGAGGAGGAAGGATCCTTTTCAACACTAAATCTCCGACTTGGAAACAACGAGGACGCACCTTCTGATCAAAAGCTCTCTTCATCCGACTCTGATACAACTGCCCATGACAAATGGCTGCCATTCGCTTCTCTTCGATAAGACTCAACTCATTGAACCTTGTCCGAATCCATTCAGCTTCATCTAACTTGACATCCAACAAGACTCTTAGAGAAGGAATCTCCACTTCAACAGGTAGGACTGCTTCCATACCATACACCAGGGAGTAAGGGGTTGCCCCGGTCGATGTACGTACTGAAGTACGGTACCCATGCAAGGCGAAAGGTAGCATCTCATGCCAATCTCTGTACGTGACGACCATCTTCTGCACAATCTTCTTTATGTTCTTATTTGCCGCCTCAACAGCGCCGTTCATCTTAGGGCGGTAAGGGGAAGAATTGTGATGCTGAATGTTGAAGTTCTGACACAACTCCTTCATCATTTTGTTGTTGAGATTAGAACCATTATCAGTAATGATTCTTTCGGGAATCCCATAGCGACAAATGATTTCTTTCTTGATGAAACGGGCAACCACATGTCTGGTGACATTCGCAAATGACGCTGCTTCGACCCACTTGGTGAAATAGTCGATGGCAACAAGGATGAAGCGATGCCCATTGGAAGCAGTCGGCTCAATCTTTCCAATCATGTCAATACCCCACATGGCAAACGGCCACGGCGAAGACATCACATTCAGAGGATTCGGCGGTACATGCACCTTATCAGCATAAATCTGGCATTTATGACACTTCCGAGCATACTTGAAACAATCTGATTCCATGGTCATCCAATAATAACCCGCTCTCAACAATTTCTTAGCCATTGCATGTCCACCGGCATGAGTACCGAAGGAACCTTCATGAACTTCCTGCATTAACATGTCCGCCTCGTGTCTGTCCACACATCTGAGCAAAACCATGTCGAAGTTCCTCTTATACAACACATCGTCTTTGTTCAAGAAGAAACTGCCTGCCAATCTTCTCAAAGTCTTTCTGTCATTGTTGGATGCCCCTGCAGGGTACTCTTGATTCTTCAGAAAGCACTTGATATCGTGATACCAGGGCTTGTCATCGACTACCAGTTCAGCAGCAAACACATACGCGGCCCTGTCAAGGCGCATCACATCGATCCTGGGAGCATGGTTCCAACGAATTACCTTGATCATGGAGGATAGAGTAGCAAGTGCGTCTGCCATCTGGTTCTCATCACGAGGTATATGATACAATTTTACCGTTGTGAAGAAAGTCAACAGTCTTCTCGTGTAATCTCTGTAGGGGACCAGAGTGGGCTGGAGAGTATTCCAATCACCATTCACTTGATTAATCACCAGAGCTGAATCTCCGAAGATGTCCAGAGTCTTGATTCTCAGATCAATGGCTTGCTCAATGCCCAAGATACAGGCCTCGTACTCAGCTTCATTATTTGTGCACTCAAAAGTCAAACGAGCGGTGAAAGGTATGTGGGCACCTTTCGGAGTTGTAATGACAGCACCAATTCCACTTCCTCTAGCATTGACAGCCCCATCAAACAACAAAGTCCACTTTTCGTTCGGATCAGGTCCCTCCCCAACAACTGGCTCTTCACAGTCTTTCATCTTGAGGAACATGATGTCTTCATCAGGGAATTCAAACTTCATCGGCTCATAATCATCAATCGGCTGCTCGGCAAGGTAGTCTGACAGAATACTACCTTTGATGGCCTTTTGCGACGTGTATGAATATCATACTCTGTTAAAATCATTTGCCAACGAGCGACCCTTCCGGTGAGAGCTGGCTTCTCGAATATGTATTTCACTGGATCCATCTTAGAAATCAACAAGGTAGTATGGTTCAACATATACTGCCTCAGTCGGCGAGCAGCCCAGGCCAAAGCACAGCAAGTTTTCTCAAGCTGCGAATATTTGATTTCACAGTCGGTAAACTTTTTGCTAAGGTAGTATATGGCATGCTCTTTTCGACCAGACTCGTCATGCTGTCCCAATACACACCCCATCGAGTTCTCAGTCACTGATAGGTACATTATCAGAGGTCTCCCAGGAACTGGAGGTATAAGGATTGGAGGTTTCTGTAAATACTCTTTTATCTTCTCAAAGCCCTTTGACAATCTTCATTCCACCTGATAGCCTGATCTTTCCTCAGCAATTTGAAAATTGGCTCACACGTGGTTGTTAGGTGAGAGATGAACCTTGCAATGTAGTTCAACCTCCCTAAGAAACTACGGACTTGCTTCTCTGTTCTTGGCTCAGGCATTTCCTGTATCGCTTTTACTTTGTCGGGATCCACCTCAATCCCTTTTCCGCTAACAATAAAACCCAGCAATTTTCCCGATCTCACCCCGAAAGTGCACTTGTTCGGATTAAGCCTCAGCTTGAATTTCCTCAAACGCTCAAACAGTTTCTGCAAATTCACCAAATGTTCTTCTTCTGTCTGAGATTTGGCAATCATATCATCAACATAAACCTCGATTTCATGATGAATCATATCATGGAACAGAGTTACCATAGCTCGTTGATATGTTGCTCCGGCATTTTTCAGACCAAACGGCATCACCTTGTAGCAGAAGGTGCCCCATGGGGTTATGAAAGTTGTCTTTTCCATGTCTTCTGGTGCCATCTTGATTTGGTTATAGCCAGAAAAGCCATCCATGAAGGAGAATACCGAGAACTGAGCTGTATTATCCACCAAAACGTCGATGTGAGGTAATGGGAAATCATCTTTAGGGCTAGCTCTGTTCAGATCCCGGTAGTCGACACACATCCGTACCTTTCCATCCTTCTTAGGTACTGGGACGATGTTTGCAACCCATGGCGGATAATTGGCGACTGCTAGAAACCCTGCATCCAACTGCTTTTGCACTTCTTCCTTTATCTTGACAGCCATCTCTGGTCTTGTTCTTCTGAGCTTCTGCTTGACCGGAGGACAACCTTCTTTGAGAGGCAAGCGGTGTACCACGATGTCTGTGTCCAGCCCAGGCATGTCCTGATAAGACCAGGCGAAGATGTCAACGTATTCTTGCAGCAATTCAATCAGCCCTTTCTTCACATTGTCTTCTAAAGCAGCCCCTATCTTGATTTCTCTCTTGGCGTCCTCGGTGCCGAGATTAATCACTTCAACAGACTCTTGATGCGGTTGAATAACCCTTTCCTCTTGTTTCAACAACCTGGCAAGTTCTTCAGGGAGTTCACAATCTTCATCATCCTCTTCTTCAGCTTGAAAGATTGGATTTTCAAAGTCGAAGCGAGCCATAGCAGAACCGTTATCAATAGGATCCGGTGATGTGCATCTGCATGAGTGATGGTATGTGCTTATGAGTGTGAAAAAAAAATGTGGAAACTAAACAAAACATTACCATTTTTTTATTATTTTTTTTATTATTTTTTTTTTTGAAAAACTGCAAAAAATAGAAAGACAAGGAACGAAATATTTGAATGCGAAAAGACGTCCTTTATTTATGATAAAAAAAATGCAAGTGTCACATAGACGGGCCCTACAATGAGTCGTTACGCCCTGGGTGGAACGTAAGACTTGGATATGCATGAATAAACAAAGAAAATTACTCTTCAAGAAGAGTGACTTGAATAATCTCTTCAGAAGACCAATTGTTGATGACTTCACCCGGGATCCTCGGACGCACCCAGTTGTCGATGTCGCAGTCACTATCCCCATCTTCTTCGTTGACAGCAGAGACTTGACCATACTGAATGATGCCAGCACTGGAGAAAGTGATCGGCCCCTGAAGAGTCTGAAGTGCTGAAGTTGTAGAAGTCAGAGTTGGCTGGTACCCAATCCCGAACTTATCCTCTTTCACTGGTAATTCCAACAGACGCCCCCAACCGGGAGCAACACCTGAATCCACCACGGCCCGTGCCTGCTTAAAGGATGAGATAGAGGCACCCGCTTTAACTTCTTCCACCGGAGCTGCATCCTTGACTTGAACTGACTCAAAAGCTTGACACAGAGTCTCATGAATTTCACCTTCTACTTCTACATACTTGAATGTAGACAGGTTACTGACCAGGATGTCCTCTTCACCACAGACGGTGATAATTCGTCCGTTGACCGGAAACTTAATCTTCTGATGTAGAGTTGAAGAGACTGCCCCAGCATTATGGATCCAAGGCCGACCCAGCAGGCAACTGTAGGAAGGACTGATATCCATCACGTAGAAGACAGTGTTGAAGGTTTGTGATCCAATCAGAATTGGCAATTCCACCTCTCCAAACACCGATCTCTTAGAACCATCGAAGGCTCTCACCATAAGATCTGAAGGTTTCAAGACCAAACCCTCTACTTCTAACCTCGACAGGGCCCTCTTGGGTAGCACATTGAGAGAGGAACCTGTATCCACCAGAACATGAGATAACATGGTGTCTCTGCATTCCAATGAGATGTGCAGAGCCTTGTTATGATTGCGTCCAGCTGGTGTTAAGTCAGAATCAGTAAAACCCAACCCGTTGCTTGTATGGACATTGGCAACGATCCCTTCTAGTTGGTTCACTGAGATCTCCTGAGGTACATATGCAGCATTAAGAACCTTCAGAAGTGCCTCCCTGTGTGCCTCCGAACACAATAGGAGTGAGAGAATGGATATCTTGGACGGAGTCTGAATCAACTGATCGACTACCTTGTAATCGCTTTTCTTTATGATTCTTAGAAACTCGTCCACGTCCTTTGCAAAAGTGGGCTCAGAACCATCTTGGGGTGCAGAGGTACCCTCATTCACGACTTGCTTGCCTTTGGTTTTCGCCACAGCATCAGCATTATCAGCTTGGGTAACCGGTGGTGAGAGCAATCTACCACTCCTGGTGAATCGCCAGATTCCACCAACATTATCCACTGCGGGACCTTCAAGTTCAGGCTTCTGACCCTCTTCTACTTTCAGTGGCCGTTCCACCTTATGATCGTGCGTATACACGCTCCCCCCATAATGCCACGGAATGGCCCTTTCACTGGTGAAGGGTAAAGGACCAGGGGTTGTGATGGTCATAGTAGGTCGTCGCACTGGTGGCGCGGGTTGCGCTTCTGGCACACTGATCTGATTAGTTGGATAGAAAATAGTTATAGTTGCAATGTCACAGTCGTACTCAGAAACCTCATTTGTTGGAGCATAAACATCCGAAACATCGGAATCAAGTTCAAATACAAAAGAGTCAACCATATTGGAAAGAGTAAATACATCATCATGGACTGCAGAATCAGCAGGAACAACATCTAGGAACTCTTCAGTAGCACCTTCAAACCCTTCTTCCTCAACCCCTTCCATAGACTCTCGGACAGACAAATCTTCAACCTGGAGGATACCCTTGTCGAGCAAGGCCTGGATACCCTGCTGTAGCTTCAAACAACCTCCACTCTGAGTAGCACAATCCAAACAACCCTTCCCACAACCGGGGAAAACATCGGCCTTCAGCAAGCATCCTTTGATATCCAACAATGGAGTCTTCAACTTCAACACATCCTTAATGGACTTGGCTTCTCCTTCTACCAAATTAACATTCGCACCACCATGCTGCGGCATGGGATTGTTAACGACATTCGGAGCCGGTGCGAGGTCGATGGCCTTTGAATCTATGAGGTCTTGAACTACGTGCTTAAAAGCTTTGCAGTTCTCAATGTTGTGGCCAGGTGCCCCAGAGTGGAAACTACACCTAGCGTTGGCGTCGTAACCCACCGGAAGTCTACCAACAGGAGGAGCCAGAGTGCGTAATTGCACAAGCTGTAGTTGTTGAAGACTAGAAAGCAACTGGGCGTACGACATTGGAATAGTGTCGAAACGCCGGTCCATCATCCTTTGTCTCTGTTGATAAGCGGGTCTGTTACCCGGTTGTTGCTGCTGTTGGTACTGAGCTGGTTGACGCTGCGGTGGTTGTTGTTGTTGTGGCACTGCAGCTGGAATGGTCACCGCCGCAACATACGGTTGTTGATGATAATTCTGAAAATTATTCCTTCTAACACCTCTGTTCTGATAGGAAGCCAAAGAATTCACTCCCCCCTCTCTTTGCTTATGCCCTCCAACGAACGACTTTTTTACCCCTGACGAAGATCCTCCTCCACTTTGGATCTTGCAGGTCTTCAGGTAATTCTCCACCCTCTCTCCGGTAGAGACCACATCAGCAAAGTTGGAAGCATTGCACCCCACCAGACGCTCCAGATAAGGTCCCGGCAACGTATTCATGAACATGTTGGCCATTTCTTTCTCCAACATAGGGGCTGAACACGGGAAGCTGTCTCCCTCCAGCGTTGAGCGTATTCCCTGAAGCACTCATTGCTTTTAAGAGACAGATTCTGAAGTTGAGTTCTGTCCGGAGCCATGTCTGCATTATACTGATACTGCTTCACGAAGGCCTCCGCCAAATCCCTCCAGCAACGGATGTGGGCTCTGTCCAGCCTCATATACCATTCCAAGGATGCCCCAGCTAGGCTGTCCTGGAAGAAGTACATAAGTAGCTTCTCGTCATCAGAGTATGCAACCATTTTACGGAAATAGGCTTGCACGTGAGTCTTGGGGCAAGAGTTGCCCTTGTACTTGTCAAAGACCGGGACTTTGAATTTCGGTGGCACTCTCACACCTGGGACCAGCCCTAAGTCAGCAACGTCTACTCCCAAAGGATTCTGTCCTTCCACTGCCTTCAACCTCTCTTCCAATCTCCTGAACATGGGGTCTACGCCATGACCCATGCCAAAGTCTTCCTGAAGTGGGGGAAACTGATCGTCCTGATCATCATGAACGGGCTGTTGACCGGGTTGGCGTGCGGGATCGGGATAGGCCCTGGTCCACTGGGTCCGTTAACCTCTCCAGCTGGAGGATCAGTCACTGTCTCTGGTTGAGCAGGGGGATTCCCCTGTATTATCTGCCTGAGCTCTTGTTGTCCCTGAGCCACCCCTTGAACCACATCCATGAATTGGGTCATGCGGGCCCTCATCTCAGCGAGCTCTGCTTGTACACCTTCCATTGCTCTCTGTTGATTCCTCCGGGTACCGTATCGGTGAATGCCTGAGTCAGCTATCCTGCTAGTGGAACACCAAACAATATGAGAACACCGCAGCGGTACCTGTTATGCAAGATATGACAATGAATATGTAAATGCAATGACATGTTTATCAATTCCAAAAGGTATTCTACCCCCTTGATTCCAGTCTCACATCAGGTGGGTAGTGCAAGAAGGCCGAGTCATGGATAAACTTCTGAGATTAAGATGTAATAAAGGGAAACCATCATACAAATGAGTTCAAGGAAAGGGCCTTAGCCAAAAATACATCAAAGGAGGATCTCCACAACAAGCCTGTGGATCATCACTACATAACACCAAAGCAGTAAGTAAAGAGAGGAACAAGCAAATCAGAAATCAGCCTCCTGTATGCAACCCATAAGGACCGTTCCTCACTTCATCCAGTAGCGCCACCGTGTCAGGATGCTCTGGAGATTCTGTCAAACGCCGGATAAGCAGATTCCTCTTGCGAATGATCCTATCCAGTTCGTTGATGTGTTCTCCGTAGTAATTCCCATCATCTTCTCCAAATACCTCTTCAAGTCTGGATTTCTTCAAACTTGCCAGCGTCTTGAGTTCTTCGATATATCCTTGAGCCTCATTGAGTTGATCTGTGATATAACCATTAGTTGATCGGGTACACAGCAGCTCATGGTTCTTCCCCTTCAGCAAAGTCTTCAATTTCTCTATCTGACCAGTCAGTTCAGCCACCGTCTCTTCCTCCTTTGTCTTCCGAGAAGTTGAAAATGCATCCCATCGCTCTTGCCACCCAGCTAATTTACCACGAGCATCCATTAACTGCTGCTTGACTCGCCTCAACTCAGAACTGGATGATCTCAAGGCTTCGTCTGTCTTCCTGAAGAAATTCACCTCCACAGCAAATTTCCTTTCGGCTTCCTCTTGCAATTTGACGGCTTCCTCCTTCTGATATTCTGACTCATGGAATCGATGCATACAGTCTTGCAATTTCTCCCTTAACTCCGAGTTCTCGATTTGAAGTCCTTCCGTGGTGTTCTTCAACTTGTCATACTCCTCTCGGCTCACCGTTGCTGACTGCTCGAGAGTAGGTGAATACAAGGGTTCTTCAATAGGAAACGGTAGACCAAACTCTTCGATTCTTCCTTGAAGCCATTCTCCATACTGAGGGTAAGCTCTACAATCTCCTTTCCCAAGAACAATTCTTCCTTTCTTGATCACCTTGAGCCAGGCCTCAGCTGCCTTACGGGATACCGTCAAATCAGGCGAAGAATGGAAAAACAGAGACTCTTCCACATCCTTTTCCACCGGCGGAGTTCTTAAGGCATATCCAAACTGTCTAACTGCAAGAGAAGGATTATAGTTGATTCCTCCTTTTCTTCCTACCAACGGAACATTCGGGAAGTTCCCACAACTGTGAATAATATCTGCCCGAAGCAAACTCCGGTCAGACCACCAAGAAATATCTTCAGCTCTCAACCCCATCAATCTCTTTGACCAACTCAACGAGTCCTTGACATCAATGAATGCTCCTGACTTGGGTAGGTGAGAACTGAACCACTTATAGAACAAAGGCGCACAACAATTCAACAATCCTCCTTTTCTATTCTTATTCTTGTGGTGCACTGAATGAAAGAAATCTCCCAGCAAGGTCGGCACTGGATTTCCCAACACGAAGAGGCGTATGGCATCTACGTCTATAAATTTGGCGACATTAGGGAACAAGACAATCCCATACACACAAAGAGCCAACACAGCATTGAAACCCCTCTGGTCACCATCTTCAAGCTTCTTCTTTGCTTCTCCCAATAAGAAACTCAGATGAAAACCGTTAACTTCTCCCTTCTGACACATATTAGCCTTCAAAACTGATTCCCTCAAATATGTGGTTGAAGCAACCATGCTGAGATCGGGCAGACACTCCGAGCTGTAGAATAGCAACTGTGACTTGATGGGAATTCTGAGAAAACTGGCAATCTCCTCCAAAGTAGGGACCAAAACATAATCCGGGAATGTGAAGCACCTCAATGGAGGGTCATAGAACTGCAGTAGTGTGAAGAGAGCATCATGTTGATCTTTGGAAAGAACCGCGACGAAACTTAGAATTAAACCGTAATCCTCTCGGAATCCTTCTAGAGAACCAGGATCCATTAACTTCATCAGTTGTTGGATGGGCTCCAAACAGACCACCGGAAACTTGTAGGCGACGAGTCTCTTTCTGCCAATATCCATCTTAAGAGAACCAGGAAAAACCCCCGACCGGAATCAAGAAGAAGATGTAAACCCCCTAGAAATGGATAAACATGTGTTAAATGATATGAATGCAAATGATGTGATGATGTGAATGCAATGCAGCGGCGTGTCAATCAGGATTGCTGTATCTGCTTGAGCATTTGTCAGGTTGCACTGTCTGAAGAGAAAACCACTGAGGAATATAATACGAGATCAAAGCACTGCTCCAGAAAACCGGGTTGGTTGGAGGTTAAGGTTTCCTGAATTTAGCCCGCCCCTCACTGGTAGGTTCTAAGAACAGAAGTTCGTCAACTTCAGCCCTTCAGTCGCGAATAATACGTTTACCATTGAAGGTTTGGCATTATTACGGAATAAAAGACCTCCACTGACTCCCCTCAACAGGACATCCTAAAGCAAGTTCCCAGTCTCGGGGTCCTCGGATTGATCAGCGAGAATGCGCCCACCAGAGCTAACATAATCACGTCTCGGAGGAGAGGCCTCGACTGAGTTCTCGGGAAATGGTCACCAGAGTCGACAATTTCTAGGGGAATATTATGTCGTTACGGAACATCCGTAGGACATAGTATATCCAAGAGAAACCTCGTCTGGGTGTGGTTCTTCACGAACGACTTAACGCAGCAACATACCACGCAAGCCTCATGAACATCCACTCTAAAACCTGTGTGTACACTCAAGCCTGGGTAATGGGCTTATCTCTCGTAGAACATCCCATCCCAACAAACAAACAAACAGCAGCAGATACAGCAAACATATGTACATGAATGCAATTAGGCAAATAAGTAACTGCACAAAAGAATGAACACTCAATAAACAAGAAAACACACAAGCTAGGAAGGACTCGCTTAGGGAAGATGGACCAGCAAGAGGTCAACTTCTAAAGTCCCCAGCAGAGTCGCCAGCTGTCGCAACCTGAAAAAATACAGTGCGAAAAAAAAACAACCGGCGAAGAAAAAAGACAGGAGAGTCGCCACCGTGCGTTATTCATCCCAAAGGAGGGAAAGGAAACGCTCGAAGTAAACTTGAAAATAGGAAAGAAAAAGACAAGGTCTCGCAACCAAATCTTGGGTTCGGGAGTCGGTTATGCGAAGGGAAGGTATTAGCACCCCTACGCATCCGTAGTACTCTACGGGATCCACTTATGCGGTTTCTGTTTAAAGGGTACGGTTTTGCCTAATGTGCTATTTACTAAAAAGGTTGAGAGAAATGACTCGCGCGGATGTCGCATCCACTGCATACGTATCTCATATGAATATGAGAATCAGAGTCTTCGTAGCTCGGCTGACCTATGGGTTGGGGTAATTGTGCTCGCTAAGACATCGCGTCTTATGCCTACGTATCTCGTCTGAAATGAGAATCAGAGCACGCCGTAGTTCGGCTAACTACGGGGTTATGGATTGGGTTTTGGGACGAACGACGTCACTACGCAATCTACCGGATGCTCGACCTTTGGAGACTTACTCGCCTGTAGTAGAAGGAGTAAACGTGTTGCTCTGGGTTTTAGGGTTTGTTTGCGTTGTAGGAACGCGCATGCGAAAAGGAGTCCTAGGCGAAGGAACATTGCTACCTAAATTGGCATGCAAACGGGAGGCTATGCGAAGCCTCGCATCCTATGGGGAAACAATCACATCACACAAAACATATATCTTGAAATAGAAAAAATGCCACCAAGGGGCTCAAACATTGCCTCCTATCGAGGTCTTCCAGCTAAGAAACAGTAGAAATAAAAGGGAAGAAGTAAAATACCACACGGATCAAGATCCGAAGTTACAGCAATTAAAGGATAAGCGACCCTGAGATTCTCCCAAGCTGATGCCATCAAAGAAAATCAATCAGTACGGGAAATCGGAATAAACCTCCGGAGGGTATCCCTGCGAGAATATGTGAGCCCTCACAAAAACTCAACAAAAGGGGTTAGGCAAGCAGGATGAAATCAAAAGATAACAAGGCCATGGCAACACAAAGAACAGGTTAGAACAAAACGGAATAAAAGCAGATACTGTCACATTCGCGACTGCTTCGCCTAGCGAAAGCCTAGCGAAGCTTCGCTGCGTGCTCGCCTAGCGAAGCGGTTAGCGAGCACCTGCGGGATTTGGATTTCCCATTGGTACCTGCACGATGTTAAAGATTCCAGATCCTATGGCATTCACCTCATAAACGAAATTGTTAAACAGTCAAGGCATAAATCACATATTCATACACAAATATAACCCTGTGGGCCAAACCTGAGGTTACTTCATATATTCAGTATTCAACCCGAGGCATAGAGTAATAGGAACAGAGGCATACCTGATGAGAGACCTGTTAAAATTGGAAGACAAGGCCGGATTGGCGAAGCAACGTCTAGGGTTTGCGTGAGGCGGAATGAACTTCTCAGGGCTGCCCGAAGGTTGTTGCAGAGTAGTTCCTAGGTTTGAAACTCCACGTGAACTCCAAGTCTATTTTCTCAGGGAATTTCCAAGTGTGTTTTCCTCTACTGAAACTTCAGTATTTATAGACTAATTTCGTGGGTAATGGGCTCAAATGAGGGAGACCCAAGTCCAAAATAAATTGTTATATTTTATTTATTTATTTTAAATATTTAATTAATTAATTAATTAATTAATTAATTAATTAATTAATTTTTTTTTTTTTTAATTTTCGTTTTCGTTTTTTATTTTTTTCGTTTTTTTTTTTTTTTTTTTTTTTTTTTTAGGAAAAATGAAGGGTAAATTTTGGGGTATTACACACACAGGCAAACATGGAAACCGAATGCCAATCGCTGGGCTTACATCAGACTCCGAACCAACAAACACAGAAAACCAACTGCCAATCGCTGGACTTACGTCAGACTCCACACAAACAAACACTAATAGGATACGGACTACCAATTGCTGGTCTTACATCCATCTCCTAACACACACAAGAAAGTTAACCAACAAACAAGTTAATAGGGAGTCTGGAACTCGAGCCTAATAACTGTCAAGCAAACACACACAAAAAGAAAAAGGGTGCCCGGAGAGATCTCGTGCGACCTCCTGCCTACGTACCTCATCTGGTATGAGGATCAGGGCAACGTAGTTCCCCTTAACAGGGGAGAAACTTTCTCCTAACCAGAGACTGGGAAATGACAAACTAAAAGGGAGACTGACTCGAGCCTAATAGTTATCATGCAATCCTCAATGGTCCTAGGTTGAGGTTTCTATCTAACTTGCACAGACAGCAAGCTATCCTAAACAGCACTAGCAAAGCAACACAAGCACAATAAACAATCACACACACTATATGCAATCAATTGGGCTCATACAAGGTTAGGCTGTGAAACACAAGCCAACTGGAATCGGGTGTAGTTAGCTCTTAACCCTAACATTGAGAGTTAGGGTGAAGCAGATGAAATGGTAAGTGAGGGTAAGACCTCACAGCTCTTATCCCTGGCCTGGGAGAGCTTCAGACAAATGAAAGTGTGGGAGTTCAGAAAGTAGGAACTCTTCTCCACATATGACTGACTCAACAAAGATCTTGGGTTAATATCCACAATGCATCAACACAAGGTGTGTGAGCAAAGTGGATGACACACTGAATAGCAGGAGATGGATTACACATCTCTTTTATCTGCCAATTGCCTTATCAAAGGACTTTTCCTGCTTGGCACAAAAATAAACATACACAAGCATTGCCTCTTAAGGAGGGCTTCAGACAGGTGCCTGCCCAAGTAACAGGACAGGTCTTCCAGACTACATGAAGTCAGAGAGTTATACCTATGTGGTTAAGCAACCAAGCAAAAGCAAGTTCAAATTGAACTTAAGCAACTTATGTACCTGTTGAAACATCAGACAAATTAGTACAACTATACAAACAAACAGACAATCATGAATATCAAACAGTCAAACCCAATGAGCAAAGGCATAAGCCAACAAGTCAAACTCAAATGAGTTAACAACCCTACAAAACACACAATGTTAGTAGTCAAAAGTAAACACCAAAGGCTCAAGTGATAGAGCATCAACAACTATAGGATTTGAGTACTCAACCTGAAATCAAAGCTCAAACATGAGAGGCAATCAACTAGGTCAAAGCCTAGGGTCAAAGATGGAGAAAAAATCCAAAACAAAACATGAAATTTCACATGAATCAACTTTAATCAATCAAGAACACCATCCAAAAAATCCCACATCAATATCAATTACTAATTTCATTTCATGAACCAAACATGACAAGGTATGCAAGTTGTGATCACATTGAGACAACAGAATGAACAAATGCACAATAAATAAAAAATGATTCAATTAATCTTGGCAAAATTTATGAGTAAACAGCACATACAACATGATCATCACACAAAAAATTAGAGCATTTGGACAACATTAGGCATGGTAATCAAATTCATCAAGTCAAGGAAAACATAACAAGCTCATATGTGACACCAAATGGTACACCAACTTAGCATAAGCCTAAAACAGAAATGAATCATGGTAAAAACCTCAAACCAAAGCCAAAACATCATTCAACATGTCTAGAATTAGTGTGCAAAATTTCACATCCATAGGATAAAGCATAAGCATTTCACAAACAATTGAAGTTCAAAGAAATTCAAAAGCTCACATATGATAGTCCAGCAAGAAAAATCTCAATCAAATCAGAAATCAATCCAAAAATTCCACAAATAATCATGAGCATTCACAACATCCATATCAAGCATCATACAAAAAATCATGGCAATTGGAGTTCATTTGGAAGGCAAAGGCATTCATCAAGTTGAACATCACAAGGTGTGACACACATTGTCACACCTAACTTAGAAAAATCATAAATCAGCAATGGCAATTGATAAAAATGCAAACTCAACACCAAAATGTCCAGAAAGACGTCTAGTTTCTACATGTAAAATTTCATGAGCATTAGATTAAAATTGAGCATTTCACAAATGATATATCAAGGCAAGGTCAAAACATGACATGTATACACAAACCCTAAGGCAAAAAAATTATTCATCCAAGCACAATTTGCAAAATAATATTCATAAAAAACTAGACAAAAAATTTTACACAATGAAAAAATCCTGGTATTTTTTGGATCATTATTCTATTTGTTTTGATTTTTTTAAGTTAAAGAAAAAATAAAAAAATACATGTGAAGCTTGGATATGACATAGGAGGGAAAAAGAAAAAATCAAAGAAGCATGTGGAAAAAACACCACCGCCTGGAATCGAACCAGGTAACATTTTGAATGGAAATTAGCGCGCGCTGCATGGCAAATCCATGCAGCCAATCACAGGCGATCCCTAGCGAACCTAAGGCAACACTTTTGAATCCAGAAAAACCGTTGCAAAAGTCCTGCATCGTCTTCTCCAGCATTCGAGCGCGATGAACAGTAACACTCAACAATCATCAAGAACTTTTGTTCCAGTTTTTAAAATTGAATACACTAATGCCTAGATCTTGCATTGTACATCATGAATCTACTATTGGTTAAGCATATAACATCAAGACAAGAACAAATCGAGCAAATCAAAGTTCATTCACCAAACTTCAAACAATCGAAACTCACTCAATATGGCATGGTTTTATGTGGTTCAAAGCTCAGATTAATCACAGCAAAGAGATCTACAAGAATATATCAACAATTTCATGAATTAAAGAGGTCGAAAAAGTGACCTCTTGAAGTGCAGTTGTGCAATTTCGCGTTTTCCAGGCCGTACAATGCTTCAATCTTCCTCTAGCAAGCTTGTACAAGTGTTTGGATGAATGCTTGAGGTCCAATTGGTCTTGATTCAACAGAATTTGGATTTCACCATTGATGAGCTTCAAGCTTGAGCTGCTTCAAATTGCACGAATTCACTTGGATCTTGGTTCAAACATGCTCCATGATGATACTAGATGATGAATTAGGCAAGGAAATATGGTTTGATTTGAAGGAATTTGAAGAAAAAATGAGAGAAAGTTTGAGAGAAATTTTGAGATTCTGAAAAACAGTTAGAGGTTTTCTATTTATATGCAATGCTAATCATGATTAATCAAGCTTAAGCCATTTGGTAAATATAATTAGCAATTATGAAGTGTTTTGGCAAAATTGGAATTTCTCCCTATGCATGAAAATGCATGGATGAACAGTACGAATTTGGACTTATTTTCACTCAAAAACCTGTTTTAGAGCCAATGGTAATGGTAGCATGTTCAAATAATTCAACAATTTTGAATTTCATTTTTCCCTCCAAAAATCAATTGAATTTTCAAATATTTATGTGAATGGAATGCATGCCATGTAATGCCAATTTTGGAAACTAGAGGTTAAAACAAGAATGTTGCAAAAAGAGCCACTTGATTTGGACTTATGGTTTGAAAATTATGCATGTTTGAAGTTCCATGTTCACTTGACCAAGTTTTGATCATATCTCTTCAACCATACATGAGAAATTGATGATCTTGGACTTTTTGGAAATGGGAGAGAAACATCTACAACTTTCATGTTAAACAAAATTTCATTTGAAGCTTTCTTGATGATGTAATCTTGAGTTGAAAAAATTTCCATTTTTGGCAATTTCAAATTACAGGTCACTTTCCATTTTTGGAAAGTTTTGTCCTGACTTTATTTTCTTCAATGTTGATGTTTGAAATGTCAAATGAGACTTGTTTGAACATGAATGAAGTATTTCCAATCACTTCCCACCTACAAATCCAACAGTTGACTTGTGGTTGACTTTTGTTGACTGATAGGTGACTTGGTCATGCACAGATGAATTTGAGCCTCAACCTCTTGATGAAATGGCTCCAAAATGAAACCCTAGCTTGCACAAGCTCATTAAAACACATATAAGGATCCCCATCTCCATGAAAGACCCCATCTCCTTGACAAACCCTGATTGATATGATGCAACTGATTAGGGTTGACAAGAGGTCAAAACCCTAATCCCAAGGAACATGATCAGGCACAATGAACCTCTTGGTGATGATAAGACCATGATGATGGTGATTTACCACTTCAACCAAGATTATGATCAATCTCCTTGAGGAACCAAGAAACCCTAATTGAAGCACAAACCCTCAGATGGCTAGTGATCAATTCAATAGGACCCTCAGGCTTGCATCTTTTAACCTCTTTATCTTCTGAGCAAGACTTAGGAGGATGACTTGCTTACTGTTTCCACATGATATGCAAAGATGTAATGCCTAATGTCCTAACAAAATGAAATGCAATGTGCTAAGCTAGTCCCAAAAGAGGAGGGCAAATTTTGAGGTGTTACAGCTGCCCCTATTCAATCCACTATGAACCCGTCGATATGAATAGCCTCGGCTTTCAGACGATCAGGGTGAAGAGTGATTGAATACCAAGAACAAACGGACAATTTGCACTCTGATGGGAAAATAATTAACAATGCCTGTCAGAATCGGCAAAGAAGCAATCTCGAAAGAAACATCCGTCTGGTACGGAGAAAGTCGGCCTGAATACCGAACAAAAACTTGACCTGTATACCAAAATAAATGGTAACACAGGAATAACCATGGCCTAAACGCCGCTCGTCAGTCTGAATAATGAACATCATAGTATGAGAGTATTGATATTGGTCTGAATACCGGGAGATTGGCCTGAACGCCCAACGACTGGCCTGAACGCCACTTTGGTCTGAAAACCACTTTGGTCTGAACACCACTTTGGTCTGAACACCACTTCGGTCTGGATACCGTAAAATTGGCCTGAATGCCACAAGCTGCATCGATCTGAACTTCGGAAGCTTCTTCGATCTGAACATCGGAAACTGGCCTGAGTGCCATAAGTTCTTCGACCTGAACGTCGGGAACTTCTTCGATCTGAAAATCGGAAGCTGGTTTGAATACCCACCTCGGTCTGAACACCGGAAAACTGGCCTGACTGCCATAAGTACTTCGACCTGATCGTCGGAAACTTCTTCGATCCGAAAATCGGAAACTTTTTCTGAATACCCACCTCGGTCTGAGCACCGGAAAACTGGCCTGACTGCCATAAGTACTTCGACCTGATCGTCGGAAACTTCTTCGATCCGAAAATCGGAAACTTGGTCTGAATACCCACCTCAGTCTGAGCACCAGAAAACTGGCCTGACTGCCATAAGTACTTCGACTTGATCATCAGAAACTTCTTCGATCTGAAAATCGGAAACTTGGTCTGAATACCCACCTCAGTCTGAGCACCGGAAAACTGGCCTGATTGCCATATCGGTCTGAATACCCGCCTCGGTCTGAACACCGAAAAACTGGCCTGACTGCCATATCGGTCTGAATACCCGCCTTGGTCTGAACACCGAAAGACTTGTCATGCCGGTCAGCATCGGCAAAGATAGAAACAATGATAAATGAGTCGGCAAGCGTACCAACGACCCATGCTGGGGATAACAAGCCACGAACCGGCTATTCTCTATTCAACCCTAGCCAACGAACACTTGGCGCTTAGCTGGGGATTATTTCTCCTCTTTACTTTACTTTTTGGACCCCGGAACTTCTTGGATTATCATTTCCATCTCCGCCCGACAGAAATCCTTCCTCCAATATCGCACTACTGGGGAATATTGTTGACCCAACACCACGATGCTAAACTCCTCAGAGTAACATCTTCACCATCCGGCGAAACCAAACCTCAAGCGGTAACCACGACTCGAGTAATTGATACTTGCAATGCTGCTGATTTTCCAACTAGAAAAACCACTCCTCAAACGGTAACCACGGTTTGAGTAGCATCTTCACCCACTGGCAAAACCAAATCTCAAACGGTAACCACGACTTGAGACTAGCTTATGCTTGCAATGATGATGCATGACTTTTTTCAGCGTAATGCTCCATAATCATGGAAATGCTACGCGATTTATTATGCAATAGGCTATGCTTATCTACATGATGAATGCATAAAAAAGTATCCCCCTCAAGGAACTCTTCTGGGGAGCTCGAGGCACTCGGCTGAGGAACTCGCCAACACTCCAATCCCCACCCTGCTGGGGAATAGCGCTGCTGTTGGGAAATAGGCCACCCTTACCAGGGATAAACTCCTCTGCACCCGATCCGCTTGGGACTTCGCTGGGGAAGAAACCACCAACTCAAATCTGTGGGGAAACAACGGTCTTCGACTTACTGGGGATACAACAATCCCGACTCTGCTTGAAGAAACCAATACCAATAGATACCTCCACTGGGAAATAGCAACCTTCGGGCCTGGATGCTGAGGAAACACCGATCTAAAACCTGCTGGGGAGATAACCATCCCGACCCTGCTAGGGAAAACACAGACCTCGAATCTGCTGAGGAGGTAACAATCCCAACTCTGCTTGGGGAAACAAGGAAAGTCTGGTACTGAACACCCGTCGACTCGTCGAACCAGGGCATTCACCATCTAAATCCACTGTCAACTTTCCAATTTTGAGAACTCCCAGACTCGTCTGGACTTTTCTGATTCATCACCTTGTATTCTTGACCGCTCCGTCCTCTACGGAGAGCAAACTCCTTAGATTGGTACAAACTTTCTAATCTTCAGACTTTGAAGAGTCTTCTTGATTAATATCCAGGATCGTCGTACGTCCTTGCCGTCTTTTCACCATTCTTCCATTCATTCGTCCCTGATTGGACTCCACGGGGATTCTTTTGTCAAAAGCTTCCACATCACACCCTGCAAGTGAGTGAAAATATCTAACAGTACCTGCAAAAGAGATCGTTAGATAAAAACGTGCCCCCGGCGTGTCAAGATTTCAACACTTGGGTCACTCCACCTTCCGAATAAGATTTCAAGTTTTCAATCTTATAAGCGTGCATTGGAAGGGACCTGTACGTCTTAAAATGCAAAGATTCTTTATCACAAACAATTGGATGTTTTTGTAATCAAAGCGGTAATGAAAAACAAAAACAAAATTATTTGACTGAATACGCATTTTATTGATTGAAAAAGTGTGGCTCGTAACTGAGCAATACAAAGGAAGCAATTCATGAAAAGAGGTAATTGTGCACAAAAGGAAAAATCTATCCTAATGGCAACGTGAAACCGTGATCTCATCGAGTTCCAACTCGGTTACACCCCTTATGTCCTCAGACTCTCCGTGCTTTTTGCCTTCTCAACAAGACGCTTTCGACTGATCCCTACCGTGGATTATCCATGTCATATCCAAAGCACAAACGATCATGCCAGACGTAGTTGTTCGCTTCAATCCCTCTTTTTCCTGGACCGCCCTTTCGGGTTTTCAGTCCACCGGGATACCCTTTTTTGCCCAAGCCGCCTTTTCAGGTTTTTGACTTGCCGGGTGTACATTTTTCTCTTTTTTATCCCTAATTTTTGCCCGAACCTTTTCATCATTTTTTCGGTTCGCCGGGATGCCCATTTTTGCCTGGACTATTTTATTCTTTTCGTCCTACGGGTCTCTTTATACGAAGTATTTTTTAACTGTGTCCGCATTCACAGGGGATGGAAAATCCTCGCCATCCATGGTCGTTAACAACAAGGCTCCGCCAGAGAAAACCTTCTTGACCACGAATGGACCTTCATAATTGGGTGTCCACTTGCCCCTACGATCGTTTTGAGGAGGAAGGATCCTTTTCAGCACCATATCACCCACGTGATACACACGAGGTCGTACCTTTCGATCAAAAGCACGCTTCATCCGCTGCTGGTATAACTGCCCATGACAGATGGCTGCCAGCCTCTTTTCCTCAATCAGGCTTAACTCCTCATACCGGGTCCTTACCCATTCAGCCTCTTGCAATTTCACGTCCATCAGGACTCTCAAAGAGGGAATCTGAACCTCAACTGGTAACACAGCTTCCATCCCATATACCAATGAGAAAGGCGTTGCCCCAGTAGATGTACGCACCGAAGTTCGATACCCATGCAATGCAAACGGCAACATCTCATGCCAGTCCTTATAGGTCACAACCATCTTTTGAGACTGATGGTCAGACTGAGAGGACGATTCAGTCATTAGAGGATCTTTTGAGAGCTTGTGTTTTGGAAAAGGGAGGTGCTTGGGATTGTTATTTACCTTTGATTGAGTTTACCTACAACAATAGTTTTCATTCGAGCATTGGTATGGCACCGTTTGAAGCTTTGTATGGTAGGAGATGTCGGACACCTTTATGTTGGTATGAGTCCGGTGAGCGTGCTGTGGTTGGACCGGAGATTGTTCAACAGACTACGGAAAAGATTAAGATGATTCAGGAGAAGATGAGAATTGCTCAGAGTCGTCAGAAGAGTTATCACGACAAGAGGAGGAAGTCACTTGAGTTCCAAGAGGGAGATCATGTGTTTCTTCGTGTTACTCCGATAACTGGTGTTGGTCGGGCTTTGAAGTCAAAGAAGTTGACACCTCGATTTATTGGTCCTTATCAGATTTTGGAGAGGATAGGGGAGGTAGCCTATCGTATCGCTTTACCGCCATCACTTGCAAATTTGCATGAGGTTTTTCATGTGTCTCAGTTGAGGAGATACATTCATGATCCGTCGCATGTAGTCCAAGTAGATGATGTACAGGTGAGAGATAACCTGACTGTTGAAACATCGCCTATGAGGATCGAGGATCGAGAATTGAAGCAGTTGCGGGGTAAAGAGATTGCCTTGGTGAAGGTAGCTTGGGGAGGACCAGCAGGTGGCAATGTGACTTGGGAACTGGAGAGTCAGATGAAGGAGTCTTATCCTGAGTTATTCGATTGAGGTATGTTTTCGAGGACGAAAACTCTTTTAGTGGGGGAGAGTTGTAACACCCCGATAATAATATGGTAATTATTTAAATTAAGTTAATAATATATTTATTAATTTAATTAGATAATTGGATTATTATTATTATTATTTTGGAATTATTGAATTATTATTTTATTGGGATAATAAAATAAATTGGAAAATATATAAGTGTGAAATAAAGAAAAAGAGCCCAATTGGTAAAGAAAAGGTTTTCACGTGAAACAGAGAAGCGATTGAGAAAGAGGAGAAAGGGCAAAGAGGCAGAGCAAGAGGAAGAAGATTGGAGAAGAGAAGAGCTTGGAGCTTAGAGATTGTCGGATTAACTCAGGTAAGGGGGGTTATCGTCGTTTAATGGGTATTATGGGTTAGCATGTATTGGGTAGTGATAAACCGTTGAATTGACCCTAATTGGGATTGTCGAATGCTGAAAATTGTGATGGATATGTTGTGTAAAAAACTGAAATTGAACCTGTAATTGAGTGTGTTGTAATTTCCCTAACGTATAGCTTTTTACGGAATTGGAATCGGAGGTCCGGAAGTCCTCTAACGGCGGAAAATGCGGAGAATTCTGCATTCTGCTTTGTGTTAGCGCAGGAACTACTGTTTTGTCTGCGTTAACCGGTTAACCCAGGGTGTTAACCGGTTAACACTATTACGAGTTGAGAATTAGTGCTGTTTTGCCTGCGTTAACCGGTTAACCCAGGGCGTTAACCGGTTAACACTGTTAAGTTTTGGGCAGTAAGCGTGTTTTGCCTGCGTTAACCGGTTAACCCAGGGCGTTAACCGGTTAACGCTGTTGCAGAGTGGAAAAATTGTTAATTTAAATGTTGTGTGCCTAATTGGTGGTTGCCTATATCAGTGTGTGATATGGTAGGGATTATTTCCCGCTGTTCTGAGCAGTATAGGTATTAGTAGAGTGTGCTAATACTGTGTTCATTTATTTGAGATGATATGATGTTTTGACAAATGTGTTGATGATGTATGATGATATGCATAACGTTGCGAATGTGTATAATATGCATGTATTTGTGAATGGGCTGTTGTATGGCTTAGGGTGTGAGCATGTGTCCATTGTGGATTGTTGTTGATGTTGCATTGCTAGATGATTAGCGTGCATAGCATAGCCTTGGGGCTGTAGCTAATTCCCATGGTGAGGAATTAGTGAGTGAATTATTGTAGATTTGTTGTTGATGTCTGCATGCTAGATGATTAGTGTGCATAGCATAGCCTTTGGGGCTGTAGCTAATTCCCATGGTGAGGAATTAGTGAGTGAGTCACTAGGTCTCAAATGAGTGGGACTAGTGAGCTTAGTAGCCGTATCTGGATTTGATCGGTGAGCTTGAACTATATGTTCAAGAATAGTCGGTACCGCATGTGTGGAGTCTCATTGCATAATGTATGTATGGCGTATAATATGAATGGATGTATTCCAATATTATACGTGTGGTTGTGTTGGCATTGAGTATGAGTACGATTGAGTTGATATTGCCGTTGCTGAATGTGTAATCTGATTTGGGTGATGAAATGTGTTATTTACTTAACATGACATGATAATTTATAATACTTATTATATCGATTGAGGAACTCACCCTTACAACTATTTTTCAGGTAACGAGCAATGAGTTGAGTAGAAGCTAATGCTTGGAGTCTAGTGTAGTCTCCTTAGTGGGTCGTGCTCTGATAGATGTAACATCGGGACGGGATGTTTTTTATTTTTTTGAATAATTTCACATGTAATATGTTACATGTTTTACATGATTGATGAGATTTCTATCCGCTGCGTTTTATGCAAATGCTTATGTTTTGAATTAATAAAAGAGCATGACCGTTATATTTGGTGATTGGTGTGAAGTAACTGTGTGACACCCTTGATTGCATATTACTCTGATTGACATATTGTTATTTTAATTAAATATTTGGGGTATTTTAGAAGGGTGTTACATTAGTGGTATCAGAGCATAGTCGGTCGAGTCGAGTCGTAATTATTCTGTTTCCCCTGTACGGGATAGGTGTTGTGTAACCCTATCAGTACTTATTGTTTTAGCTTGTTGGATTTTCAGAATAGAGATGGCTGGAAGAGGTAGAGATGATGCTGCGATTGCTGAGGCTCTGGGTATGCTAGCTGGAGTACTTGGAGGAAATCCGAATGTTGTGGGAATGGGAGCTGCTCGTCAATTGAGTGAGTTCCAGAAGAACAATCCTCCAATGTTCAAGGGAGCATACGATCCAGATGGCGCTCAGAAGTGGTTGAAGGAGATCGAGAGGATCTTCCGAGTAACTGAGTGTGCCGATAACCAGAAGGTCAGGTTCGGTACGCATATGCTGTCAGAGGAAGCTGATGATTGGTGGGTTGCTACCCGCACTGAGTTGGAATCTGCTGGAAATGCTGAGATCACTTGGGCTGTGTTCAGAGAGAGATTCCTGAGGATGTTAGAGGAAAGAAAGAGATAGAGTTCTTGGAATTGAAGCAGGGCAATCGGTCGGTTACTGAGTATGCTGCTAGGTTCACAGAGCTGTCGAAGTATTACACTCCCTATAGTGAGGCTGCTGGAGAATTTTCGAAATGTGTGATGTTTGAGAACGGGTTGCGTCCCGAGATCAAACAGGCTATTGGATATCAGCGGATCAAAGTGTTTTCTGACTTGGTTGACTGTTGCAGGATTTTTGAACAGGATTCCAAAGCCAGAGCAGAGAGCTATCAGCAAAGGGTTGATAGAAGAGGCAAGAATCAGAATGATCGTGGAAAACCGTATGCAGCTGGCAAAGGTTTCCAGAGGCATAGTGGGATGAAGAGGCCTAGTGGGGGAGACTCTAGCGCCCCTGCTAAGTGTTATAGATGTGGTCGGGCTGGACATCATGTCCATGAGTGTACCAGTGCTGAGATGAAGTGTTTCAAGTGTGGCAAAGGTGGTCATTTGGCTGCAGAGTGCCGGTTGAAGACTGTAACTTGTTTCAACTGTGGAGAGGTGGGTCATATCAGTCCACAGTGTCCTAAGCCGAAGAGAGAGAACCAGTCGGGAGGCAAGGTCTTTGCTTTATCGGGTTCTGAGACTTCTGCAGATGATCGTTTGATCCGAGGTACGTGTTATATTAATGGCTTTCCTCTTGTAGCTATTATTGACACAGGTGCGACTCATTCCTTTATATCTTTGGATTGTGCTGTGAAACTTAAGTTAGAGATATCTGAGATGTATGGAAGTATGGTGATTGATACTCCTGCGAAGGGTTCAGTGACTACTACTTCAGTTTGTTTGAATTGTCCTTTGAGTATTTTTGGTAGAGACTTTGGGATGGACCTAGTGTGTCTTCCATTAGTGCAGATTGATGTTATCTTGGGTATGAACTGGTTGGTGTTTAACCGAGTTTATATCAACTGTTTTGATAAGATTGTGATTTTTCCTGAGATTGAGGGGGGAAAGGATTTGTTTCTATCAGCGAGACAAGTGGATGAAGAAGTGGCAGATGGGGCAGAGTTGTTTATGCTGTTAGCGACTTTGGAGGCTAAAGATAAACTGGTGATTTGTGATCTAGCCGTGGTGTGTGATTTTCCTGATGTGTTTCCTGAAGAAGTGAATGAATTGCCGCCAGAGCGTGAAGTTGAGTTCTCGATTGATTTGGTACCTGGTACTAGACCGATATCGATGGCTCTGTACCGTATGCCTGCTGTTGAGTTAACTGAATTGAAGAGTCAGTTGGAAGATCTGTTGGATAAGAAATTTATTCGTCCGAGTGTGTCACCGTGGGGTGCACCAGTGTTATTGGTTAAGAAGAAAGAAGGTACTATGAGGTTGTGTGTGGACTACAGGCAACTGAATAAAGTGACGATCAAGAATCGGTATCCTTTGCCGAGGATTGATGATTTGATGGATCAATTGGTTGGTGCGAGTGTGTTCAGCAAGATAGATTTGAGATCTGGGTATCATCAGATACGTGTGAAAGTTGAGGATATTCAGAAGACTGCTTTCAGAACAAGGTATGGACATTATGAGTATTCTGTAATGCCTTTTGGTGTGACTAATGCGCCTGGAGTATTTATGGAGTATATGAATAGGATTTTCCATCCGTACCTAGATAAGTTTGTTGTGGTGTTTATTGATGACATTTTGGTGTATTCGAAATCTGAAGAAGAGCATGCTGAGCATTTGAGAGTGGTTTTAGAAGTTCTCCGAGAAAAGAAGTTATTTGCTAAACTGTCTAAGTGTGAATTTTGGTTAGAGGAGGTTAGTTTTCTTGGTCATGTGATTTCAAGAGGTGGTGTTGTTGTTGATCCTTCTAAGATAGAAGCGGTGTCTAAGTGGGAAGCTCCGAAGTCTGTTGCTGAGATTCGAAGTTTTCTTGGTTTGGCTGGTTATTATAGGAAGTTCATTGAGGGATTTTCTAAGTTGGCGTTACCGTTGACGATGTTGACTAGAAAGGGGCAAGCGTTTGTTTGGGATTCAAAATGTGAAGAAGGTTTCCAAGAGTTAAAGAGAAGGTTGACTACTGCTCCTATTCTGATATTACCGAGTCCGTCGGAATCATTTGAAATTTACTGTGATGCTTCATTGTTGGGTTTGGGTGGTGTGTTGATGCAGAATAAGCAGGTTATAGCTTATGCTTCGAGACAACTGAGGATTCATGAAGGAACTATCCGACACATGATTTAGAGTTGGCAGCTGTGGTATTTGTTCTGAAATTATGGAGGCATTACTTGTATGGGTCAAGATTTGAGGTTTTCAGTGACCATAAAAGTTTGAAGTATTTGTTTGATCAGAAAGAGCTGAATATGAGACAGAGGAGATGGTTAGAATTTCTGAAGGATTATGACTTTGGTTTGAATTACCATCCGGGTAAAGCAAACGTAGTAGCTGATGCATTGAGTCGGAAATCATTGCATATGTCTATGTTAATGGTTAAGGAATTGGATTTAATTGAGCAGTTTAGAGACTTGAGTTTGGTGTGTGAGAGTACTCACAATAGTGTTAAATTGGGAATGTTGAAGTTAACGAGTGGTATTCTGGATGAGATCAGAGAGGGTCAGAAATCCGATGTGCTTTTGGTTGATAAGTTGACTCTAGTGAATCAAGGTCAAGGTGGTGAATTCAGAGTTGATGAGAATGGCATTTTGAAATTTGGTAATCGGGTGTGTATTCCGGATGTTACCGAACTTAAGAAGAGTATTCTTGAGGAAGGACATCGTAGTGGCCTGAGTATTCATCCTGGAGCTACGAAGATGTATCATGATTTGAAAAAGTTATTTTGGTGGCCGGGAATGAAGAAAGAAATTGCGAGTTTTGTTTATTCCTGTTTGACTTGTCAGAAGTCAAAGATTGAGCATCAGAAGCCGTCTGGGCTAATGCAACCGTTGGCTATTCCAGAGTGGAAGTGGGATAGTATCAGTATGGATTTTGTTTCTGGTTTACCGAGGACAAGTAAGAATTTTGAAGCTATTTGGGTGATTGTGGATAGATTGACGAAGTCGGCTCATTTCATTCCGATCAGAATGGATTATCCGTTAGAGAGATTAGCCGAGTTGTATATTGAGAAGATTGTAAGTTTGCATGGTATTCCGTCTAGTATTGTTTCGGACAGAGATCCTAGATTTACATCGAAGTTTTGGGAAGGTTTGCAGAGGGCTTTGGGAACTAAGCTGAGATTGAGTTCTGCATATCATCCGCAGACTGATGGTCAGACTGAGAGGACGATTCAGTCATTAGAGGATCTTTTGAGAGCTTGTGTTTTGGAAAAGGGAGGTGCTTGGGATTGTTATTTACCTTTGATTGAGTTTACCTACAACAATAGTTTTCATTCGAGCATTGGTATGGCACCGTTTGAAGCTTTGTATGGTAGGAGATGTCGGACACCTTTATGTTGGTATGAGTCCGGTGAGCGTGCTGTGGTTGGACCGGAGATTGTTCAACAGACTACGGAAAAGATTAAGATGATTCAGGAGAAGATGAGAATTGCTCAGAGTCGTCAGAAGAGTTATCACGACAAGAGGAGGAAGTCACTTGAGTTCCAAGAGGGAGATCATGTGTTTCTTCGTGTTACTCCGATAACTGGTGTTGGTCGAGCTTTGAAGTCAAAGAAGTTGACACCTCGATTTATTGGTCCTTATCAGATTTTGGAGAGGATAGGGGAGGTAGCCTATCGTATCGCTTTACCGCCATCACTTGCAAATTTGCATGAGGTTTTTCATGTGTCTCAGTTGAGGAGGTACATTCATGATCCGTCGCATGTAGTCCAAGTAGATGATGTACAGGTGAGAGATAACCTGACTGTTGAAACATCGCCTATGAGGATCGAGGATCGAGAATTGAAGCAGTTGCGGGGTAAAGAGATTGCCTTGGTGAAGGTAGCTTGGGGAGGACCAGCAGGTGGCAATGTGACTTGGGAACTGGAGAGTCAGATGAAGGAGTCTTATCCTGAGTTATTCGATTGAGGTATGTTTTCGAGGACGAAAACTCTTTTAGTGGGGGAGAGTTGTAACACCCCGATAATAATATGGTAATTATTTAAATTAAGTTAATAATATATTTATTAATTTAATTAGATAATTGGATTATTATTATTATTATTTTGGAATTATTGAATTATTATTTTTATTGGGATAATAAAAAAATTGGAAAATATATAAGTGTGAAATAAAGAAAAAGAGCCCAATTGGTAAAGAAAAGGTTTTCACGTGAAACAGAGAAGCGATTGAGAAAGAGGAGAAAGGGCAAAGAGGCAGAGCAAGAGGAAGAATATTGGAGAAGAGAAGAGCTTGGAGCTTAGAGATTGCCGGATTAACTCAGGTAAGGGGGGTTATCGTCGTTTAATGGGTATTATGGGTTAGCATGTATTGGGTAGTGATAAACCGTTGAATTGACCCTAATTGGGATTGTCGAATGCTGAAAATTGTGATGGATATGTTGTGTAAAAAACTGAAATTGAACCTGTAATTGAGTGTGTTGTAATTTCCCTAACGTATAGCTTTTTACGGAATTGGAATCGGAGGTCTGGAAGTCCTCTAACGGCGGAAAATGCGGAGAATTCTGCATTCTGCTTTGTGTTAGCGCAGGAACTACTGTTTTATCTGCGTTAACCGGTTAACCCAGGGTGTTAACCGGTTAACACTGTTACGAGTTGAGAATTAGTGCTGTTTTGCCTGCGTTAACCGGTTAACCCAGGGCGTTAACCGGTTAACACTGTTAAGTTTTGGGCAGTAAGCGTGTTTTGCCTGCGTTAACCGGTTAACCCAGGGCGTTAACCGGTTAACGCTGTTGCAGAGTGGAAAAAATTGTTAATTTAAATGTTGTGTGCCTAATTGGTGGTTGCCTATATCAGTGTGTGATATGGTAGGGATTATTTCCCGCTGTTCTGAGCAGTATAGGTATTAGTAGAGTGTGCTAATACTGTGTTCATTTATTTGAGATGATATGATGTTTTGACAAATGTGTTGATGATGTATGATGATATGCATAACGTTGCGAATGTGTATAATATGCATGTATTTGTGAATGGGCTGTTGTATGGCTTAGGGTGTGAGCATGTGTCCATTGTGGATTGTTGTTGATGTTGCATTGCTAGATGATTAGCGTGCATAGCATAGCCTTGGGGCTGTAGCTAATTCCCATGGTGAGGAATTAGTGAGTGAATTATTGTAGATTTGTTGTTGATGTCTGCATGCTAGATGATTAGTGTGCATAGCATAGCCTTTGGGGCTGTAGCTAATTCCCATGGTGAGGAATTAGTGAGTGAGTCACTAGGTCTCAAATGAGTGGGACTAGTGAGCTTAGTAGCCGTATCTGGATTTGATCGGTGAGCTTGAACTATATGTTCAAGAATAGTCGGTACCGCATGTGTGGAGTCTCATTGCATAATGTATGTATGGCGTATAATATGAATGGATGTATTCCAATATTATACGTGTGGTTGTGTTGGCATTGAGTATGAGTACGATTGAGTTGATATTGCCGTTGCTGAATGTGTAATCTGATTTGGGTGATGAAATGTGTTATTTACTTAACATGACATGATAATTTATAATACTTATTATATCGATTGAGGAACTCACCCTTACAACTATTTTTCAGGTAACGAGCAATGAGTTGAGTAGAAGCTAATGCTTGGAGTCTAGTGTAGTCTCCTTAGTGGGTCGTGCTCTGATAGATGTAACATCGGGACGGGATGTTTTTATTTTTTTGAATAATTTCACATGTAATATGTTACATGTTTTACATGATTGATGAGATTTCTATCCGCTGCGTTTTATGCAAATGCTTATGTTTTGAATTAATAAAAGAGCATGACCGTTATATTTGGTGATTGGTGTGAAGTAACTGTGTGACACCCTTGATTGCATATTACTCTGATTGACATATTGTTATTTTAATTAAATATTTGGGGTATTTTAGAAGGGTGTTACAAGTGGCGCGACATTCAGCGAAAGGGTAAGGTTCCTTATGGCAAGGTCAATAGCCGGTATTTTCCTCTATTCGATGATTGGCTTCGGAAGAGGATCGAGATCACACATCTACCATTTCCGGGAGGTGATCCTGGGTGTCCTTTGATTGAGGGTCCGCGTTCTTCTGTCAGTATGGAGGAATTCCTCGAGATGAAGAGAGCCAGAGATCAGTTGCTCGCAGAGAAAGCTGAATTGGAGATGAGTGTTGCTCGTATTCAGATGGCTAATCAGGAGATTAGAGTGAAGATGGAAGATCAAGACAAGCGACATGCCCTGGAAGCAAAGCGCTTCGAGATGGATACGACCTACTATGGGAAGATCAGCCAAGCTCTAGCATCATCTACTAGAGAGCATGACATCACCAAAGGGAGATTGGCTAGAGCTTCAAAGGTCATTGAAGATGAGAAGAGGAGGCAAATTCTCGTGAGGGATCAGAGGGACGACAGAGTCCGAGTTCTCATTGCTGAGTGGGAGGCCAAGCTGAAGGCCAAGGAATCGGAGAATGTGAAGATCATCGCTGAGAGAGATCATTACATGGCTGAGAGAGATCATTACTTCAGGCCGATGAAGATCCATCAGAAAGAGGTGGGGAGATTACAGCAGGAGAATACCGAGCTCAGGTTCGCCGCAGAGTTCGCGAAGATGGTTGATGAGATAGGGCCGTCTGTGGGACCCTCATCAGGATAACCTGTATTGTTTGTGTTGGATTACCGTCAGGCTTGTTGACGGAATTCATTTTGCTTGTATTTCTTTCCCGATTCTGGAGATTTGTATCTGATTTGATGTATGACTATGGCACTTTTGGTGCATTTTGCTATGTGATGGTTATTTTCATTCAGTGATCGATCTTCAAGCTTTATTTGCTTTACCGTATGCACTCACACAAGCACACACATGGTTGGGGGGTATTTTGCTAAATTATATATCTCTGGTCTGTATGATGAAATCAAATGATGAATGTCAGAATATTGCTGCCGGGTTATTATATATCTCGATGAAGCCAGGATCAAGAGACAAAGTGTTCCTCATGTAGATAAACACTGCATTCATGCATGATCATAATAACTTGTGTTTTATTTTGCAGGTATTAGTTCTAACGTGCTTGATTGTTTCAGGAATCATTGCTCGTGCTCGCAGAATTGTACCTTTGCACTCAACCCGTCCTCACAGATACTTCACGCGCCGCAATACTCCCAGACTAATGGATCTCCCGAATTCAGATATTCTTGAGCTGAAGGACAAGATGACCGAGCTGATCAACATCATGCAAGGTTTTGCAGTTGGTCAGAAGGCTCTGGCCGATAAGGTTGAGAAGCTCGAGCGGGCTTCAGCGGCTAATAGTGGTGTGAACCTGGATGGTGTCTCCAACCAGGGGCTCGGTGGTTCTCGAGACGGTGGCAAGAGAACAACCGTGGGTATAGTGAATAACACTGCTGGTTTTGGTGTTCCTACTGGTGGTCAACCTGGGCAGAACTTGAAGGACAGTCTTTTCCCGCCTTTCTTCGGGGTTGATGACGACAGAGAGGAAGACCGAGAGGCTGATCAGTTCTCAATGCACAACGAATCGTTCGGTCAGTACGGTGCCCCACCACCGAATAAAGAGATTCAGCTGCTGGCTGAAAAGATCAGGGCCTTGGAGAGCTATGCCACTCCTGGGGTGGTTAACATGTCGAACATGGGGCTGGTAGAGGGGATTGTGATCCCGCAGAAATTTAAGGCGCCCACGTTTGATTGGTATAATGGGAGTTCCTGCCCCGAAACTCATTTGCAGGCGTTTGTCCGTAAGATCTCAGCTTACACCATGGACCAAAAGCTGTGGATGTATTTCTTCCAGGACAGTCTGTCCGGAGGCTCACTGGAATGGTACACCAAGCTCAAGTCCTCGGATATCAAGAATTGGCAAGATCTTGGGGACGCATTCTTTAAACAGTATCAGTTCAATGCTGATATGGCCCCGAGTCGTACCCAGCTGCAGGGTATGTCTCAAAAGAATAACGAGGGGTTTAAAGAATATGCCCAGAGATGGAGGGAATTGGCTGCCAGAGTGCAACCTCCACTTGTGGACAGAGAGATGTCTGATCTCTTTATGGGGACCCTGCAGGGGGCATATGCTGAGAGGATGGTTGGTTGTCCGGTGACCAACTTTTCAGATATAGTGGTGGCTGGTGAGAGAATTGAGAGCTGGCTGAAGCTCGGAAAGATTCAGGGGGGTAATGCTTCTTCTTCAGGGTCTAAGAAGCCCTTCAGTAACGGCCAAAGGAAAAAAAAGGGTGATACCAGTGCGGTCTACGCTCAGAGGGGACCCAGTAGGGATCGTTACTTTCAGCACACTGCTGCGGTAACTATTCCTGCTGACAATCAGCCTGCACCGCAACAACAGCAGCAACAACCTCAACAACAAAGACAACCATTTCAACAGAGGCCTCAGAGGGCTGGTTACCAGGTGCGGGGGAGGATGAATGATCGGGATTTTGACAGGCCTCCTGTAACCTATTCCTTTTTGCTGAAGAAGTTGATGGATTTGGGGCTGGTACAACTCAGGACTTTGGCACCTTTGAGACCTGATCAGAGGCCAGCCAATTATGATGAAAATGCTAAATGCGAATTCCATTCGGGTGCTCCCGGACATAATGTAGAGAACTGCAAAGCTTTTAAGCACGTAGTTCAAGACCTGGTGGATTCGAAAGCTATCAACTTTGCACCATCTCCCAATGTCAATGCTAATCCCATGCCCGCGCATGGTCAAAGGGGGGTGAACGCTATTTCTGAGGAAAGTAGGGTTGGGTTGTCTACTGTTGATCAGTTGAAGACTCCTCTGGCTGAGGTCAAGCGGCAGTTGTTGTTAAATGGGGTCTATTCGGGCTGCGGTATTGATTGTGCTGAGTGCACTGTTGTTCAGAACGGGTGTGAATTGTTGAGAGAGACTGTCCAGGGTCTGATGGACGATGGGAGTATTTTGATTGAGAAGGATGATAAGGGGAAAGATGAGGTCTCCACCATAACAATTTACTTTGATCCGGTGGATTTGTCTACTCTTGCTGAGGCGGCTCCAGTTACCATCACGGTACCTGGGCCGATTCCGTATGACAAAGAGGATGCCGTGCGTTGGCGTTATGATGGAGAAGTGTACTGTAACGGTGAGAAAGTAGAAGACCAGACTGCTAGTGAAACCACCGTGTCAAAGGTGGATAATGCCGGTCCCAGCGGTTTCACTCGTAGTGGCAGACTGTTTGCTCCTGATGCCTTGAGGGGAGGAGAAGGAGAGAAAGAGAAAAAAGAAAAGGCCGAGGCTTTAGCCAGGGCGAAAGGGAAAGCAGTGGTGAGTGATGGTACTCCAGTGGTGACACCGGCGCCGGTTGGGAAGGAAGAGAAGCTTGATGATGATGCAGAAGAATTCTTGAGGATCATCAAGAAGTCTGAGTACAAGTTGGTTGACCATCTACAGCAAACTCCTTCCAAGATATCGATCTTATCATTGCTGTTAAGCTCTGAGGGGCACAGGGAGGCTTTGTTGAAAATTTTGAAGAAGGCCTATGTTCCTCAGGAGATAACAATTAATCAGTTGGAAATGGTCGTGTCTAATGTGCATGCCAGCCATGGGCTAGGTTTTACAGACATGGACCTCACTGTGGATGGGAGGAATCATAATCGGGCATTACACATCACGATGGAGTGTAAAGGAGCCGTGCTTTCGCATGTGCTGGTTGATACCGGCTCCTCATTAAATGTGTTGCCAAAGAAGGCTCTGGCTAAGCTGAATTGTGATGGGCTGATTCTGACTCCGACTGATTTGATAGTGAGGGCGTTTGATGGGTCAAAGCGGGCCGTGTTCGGAGAGGTTGAGCTTCCTGTAAAGATAGGCCCGGAGGTGTTCAAGTCGACTTTCTATGTCATGGATATTCAGCCGGCATACAGTTGCTTGTTGGGTAGGCCATGGATTCATGCTGCTGGGGCAGTGACCTCGACTTTGCACCAGAAGTTGAAATATATCTGGGAAGGATAGGTTGTCACTGTGTGCGGAGAAGAGGACATCTTTGTCAGCCACCTGTCCTCATTCAAATACGTTGAGATGGACGGCGAAATATGGGAGACGCCAAGTCAAGCAGTCGAAACCGTTAAGGTGGAGAATGCTCTGTTTGCGAAGGAAGAAGAGAAACCGTCCATTGCTTCGTACAAGCAGGCCGCTGAGGTGGTAAAGAATGGAGAGGCTCCTGGTTGGGGCAGGATGATGGATGTCTCTGCAAAGAAAGACCGCTTCGGAGTGGGGTATCAGCCGAACAGAGGCTCAGGACAAGGCAGAGGACGTCGTACGTCGGTCACCTTCACTAGTGCCGGAATGCTGGATCCGGATCACATCTGCATGATGAGTGAGGAAGCTGATAGTGACTGTGAAATTGACCAATGGATAAAGCCGTGCGCACCAGGGATGGGAGTCCAGAACTGGAAGGCTGAAAAGATCATTCGGGTCACTCTGCTGGAAGAGTAGTATTTTTCCTGTTTTGATTTTATATGCATGAAAGCCATACGTGTTGCCCGACACGTAATGGTTCATTGTAAGGGCCACCTCATGTTTAAAATTTGCAAATTTGCATCATCAATAAAAGGATGTTTTTCAGTTAAAAGCGGTGTTCCTTGTTTTTCATTTACTTTTGCAGTTTAAAAAATAAAAAAACAAAATAAAAATGGCAATGTTTTCATTTTTCTTTTTCAATTTGTCTCGTTCCGGTTCTAAAGCAATGCATGAATCAACATTCATGTAGATGCGATCATTCTTCGGATCTCATTGATAACAATCCTGTTACATCCTCATATGACTTCGACAATCCGATCTATCATGCTGAAGAAGAAGACAAAAAAGATTGTGAACTGCCAGGGGAGTTAGCCAGGTTATTGAAACAAGAGGAGAAGGTGATTCAGCCGCATGAAGAGCAGATTGAGGTTGTGAACTTGGGTACCGATGAGGTCAAGAAAGAGGTGAAAATCGGGGCTGCTTTGGAGGAAAGTGTCAAGAGCAGAATGGTAGCATTGTTGAAAGAGTATGTCGACATCTTTGCCTGGTCTTATCAAGATATGCCAGGGTTGGATACCGATATCGTTGTGCACAAGCTACCGTTGCGAGCAGATTGTCCTCCAGTGAAGCAGAAATTGCGCAGAACTCGACATGACATGGCGATGAAAATCAAGGAAGAGGTGCAGAAGCAGTGGGATGCTGGTTTCCTTGCTGTCACTAATTATCCGCCATGGGTTGCGAACATCGTGCCAGTCCCGAAGAAGGATGGTAAGGTGAGAATGTGTGTGGACTACCGAGATCTGAACAGAGCTAGTCCGAAGGATGATTTTCCACTACCTCACATTGATGTGTTGGTAGATAATACAGCTCAGTTCTCGGTGTTTTCCTTCATGGATGGCTTTTCTGGCTATAATCAAATCAAAATGTCGTCAGATGATATGGAGAAAACAACGTTCATCACACCGTGGGGCACCTTTTGTTACAAGGTAATGCCATTCGGTCTCAAGAACGCCGGTGCTACTTATCAGAGAGCCATGGTGACTTTGTTTCATGATATGATTCATCATGAAATTGAATGCTACGTTGATGACATGATAGCAAAGTCCCAAACAGAAGAGGGGCATTTGGTAGATCTGGCCAAGTTGTTCGACCGGTTGAGACAGTTCAGACTGAGGTTGAATCCGAACAAGTGCACTTTCGGAGTGCGGTCCGGTAAATTGCTGGGGTTTATTGTAAGCGAGAAAGGAATCGAGGTTGATCCTGCTAAAGTAAAAGCAATAAGAGACATGCCTGAACCGAGAACGGAGAAGGAGGTTCGTGGTTTCTTAGGTAGATTGAACTACATCTCACGGTTCATATCTCATATAACAGCCACGTGTGAACCAATATTCAAGTTGTTGAGAAAAGATCAAACTGTCAGGTGGAATAATCATTGCCAAGCGGCATTTGAAAAGATAAAGGAATATTTGCAGGAGCCTCCGATTCTGATGCCTCCTGTGGAGGGAAGACCGTTAATTCTGTACCTGACGGTCCTCGAGGGGTCTATGGGGTGTGTATTGGGGCAGCATGACGAGTCTGGTCGAAAAGAGCATGCCATATACTACCTTAGCAAAAAGTTTACCGACTGTGAAACAAGATATTCACTGCTCGAGAAAACTTGTTGTGCTTTGGTCTGGGCTGCTCGCCGACTGAGGCAGTACATGCTGGTTCATACCACTTTATTGATTTCCAAGATGGATCCAATCAAGTACATTTTTGAGAAGCCAGCATTGACCGGACGGGTTGCGAGGTGGCAAATGATTTTGACTGAATATGATATACAATATACCTCTCAGAAGGCGATCAAGGGGAGTGTATTGTCTGATTACCTCGCTCAGCAACCCATTGATGATTATCAACTGATGAAGTTTGAATTCCCTGATGAGGACATCATGTTTCTCAAATCGAAAGATTGTGAGGAACCAATCCCGGAGGAGGGGCCTGACCCTGAATCCGAATGGATTCTGATGTTTGATGGGGCCGTTAACGTGAATGGAAGCGGTGTTGGTGATGTTTTGGTTACGCCGAAAGGATCCCACATTCCTTTTGCTGCCCGGCTAACATTTGAGTGCACCAACAACGTGGCTGAATATGAAGCTTGTATATTGGGGATTGAAGAGGCGATTGATTTGAGGATCAAGAACCTTGTCATATATGGATATTCAGCTCTGGTGATAAATCAAGTTAACGGAAAATGGTATACGCATCAGTCTCATTTAGTGCCGTATCGGGATTATACAAGGAGATTGTTGACGTTTTTCACCAAGGTGAGGTTGCATCATGTGCCTAGAGAGGAGAATCCTTTGGCAGATGCTTTGGCTACTCTGGCTGCCTTGATTAAGGTGCAGTGGTGGAATGAGTTCCCCAGTGTTGAAGTAGGTCGTCTGGATAGACCGGCTTATGTGTTTGCTGTTGATACATCGTCTGATGATGAGAAGCCGTGGTATTATGATATCAAGCGCTATCTAGAGACTCAAGAATATCCTGAGGGAGCATCTAAGAAGGACCGAAAGACTCTGCGGAGGTTGGCCATGGTGTTCTACGTGAATAAGGATGGGGTTTTGTATAAGAGAAATTTCGATTGGGTCTTGCTCAGATGTGTTGATGATAAAGAAGCAAGCCAATTGATGAAAGAGGTTCATGAGGGGTCGTTCGGTACCCATGCCAGTGGGAATGCGATGGTAAAGAAGCTGCTGAGGGCAGGTTATTATTGGGTGACAATGGAGGCCCAATGTTTCAATTTCGTGCGGAAGTGTCATAAATGCCAAATTTATGCTGACAAGGTGCACGTGCCTCCAAATCCGTTGAGCTTAATGTCGTCTCCATGGCCGTTTGCTATGTGGGGCATTGATATGATCGGAAAGATTGAGCCTACGGCTTCGAATGGGCACAAATTCATATTAGTGGCTATTGATTACTTCACCAAGTGGGTAGAAGCGGCCTCTTATACGAATGTGACGAAGCAGGTTGTTGCCAGGTTTCTCAAGAGAGACATCATTTGCAGATATGGGGTTCCCGAGAGAATCATTACTGATAATGGTTTTAATTTGAACAATAAGATGATGACAGAATTGTGCCGGGAATTCAAAATTGAGCATCACAATTCTTCTCCCTATCGTCCGAAGATGAATGGGGCGGTTGAGGCAGCCAACAAGAATATCAAGAAGATTGTGCAAAAGATGGTGGTAACCTACAAAGACTGGCATGAGATGTTGCTGTTTGCATTGCATGGGTATCGAACGTCGGTGCGTACATCTACTGGGGCAACTCCTTTCTCATTGGTATATGGGATGGAAGCGGTGCTACCGGTTGAGGTTCAGATTCCCTCTTTGAGAGTCCTGATGGACGTGAAGTTGCAAGAGGCTGAATGGGTAAGAACCCGATATGAAGAGTTGAGCCTGATAGAGGAAAAGAGGCTGGCAGCCATCTGCCATGGGCAGTTATACCAGCAACGGATGAAGCGTGCTTTTGACAGAAAGGTGCGACTTCGGGTATATCACGTAGGTGATATGGTGCTGAAAAGGATCCTTCCTCCTCAAAACGATCGAAGGGGCAAATGGACACCGAATTATGAAGGTCCATTCGTGGTCAAGAAGGTTTTCTCTGGCGGAGCCTTGTTGTTAACGACCATGGATGGCGAGGATTTTCCATCCCCTGTGAATGCGGACGCGATTAAAAAATACTTCGTATGAAGAGACCCGTTGGACGAAAAGAATAAAATAGTCCAGGCAAAAATGGGCATCCCGGCGAACCAAAAACAGAAAGAAAGTTTCGAGCAAAAATTAGGGATAAAAAGAAAAAACTGTACACCCGGCAAGTCGAAAACCTGAAAAGGCGGCTTGGGCAAAAAAGGGTATCCCGGTGGATTGAAGACCCGAGAGGGCGGTCCAGGCAAAAGAGGGATTGAAACGAACAATTGCGTCTGGCATGATCGTTTGCGCTTTGGTTAAAGCATCATGGATAATACCCGGTAGGGATCAATCAGAAGCGTCTTTTTCAGAAGGCAGAAAGCACGGAGAGTCTAAGGACATATGGGGTGTAACTGAGTTGGAACTCGATGAGATCACGGGTTTCACATTGCCATTAGGATAGATTTTTCCTTTTGTGCGCAATTACCTCTTTTCAGGAATTGCTTCCTTTGTATCGCTCAATTTGAGCCACGCTTTTTCAATCAATAAAATGCATATTCAGTCAAATAATTTTGTTTTTGTTTTTCATTACCGCTTTGATTGCAAAAACATCCGATTATTTTGATAAAGAATCTTGCATTTTTAAGACATACAGGTCCCTTCCAATGCATGTTTATAAGATTGAAAGCTTGAGATCTTATTCGGAAGGTTGAGTGACCCTAGTGTTGAAATCTTCACACGCCTGGGGCATGGTTTTATCTAACGATCTATTTTGCAGGAACTGTTAGGTATTTTCACTCACTTGCAGGTCGTGATGTGGAAGCTTTTGACGAAACAAGTCCCCATGGAGTCCAATCAAGGACGAATGGATAGGAGAACGGTGAAAAGACGACGACGAAGGACGTACGACGATCCTTGGAATTAATCAAGAAGACTCTTCAAAGTCTGAAAATTGAAAAGTCTGTATAAGTCCCAGGAGTTCGCTTTCCGTCGAGCGCGGAGCGGTTTGGAATACAAGATGATGGAGCAGAAAAGTCCAGACGAGTCTGGGAGTTCTCAAAATTGGAAAGCTGACATGGGAGTTGGATATGAATACCAAGGGGTTCGACGAATCGACGGGTGTTCAGTGCCGGACTGTCCTCCTCCCCTAGCAGAGTCAGAATGACTAATTCCCCAGCAGATCCAAGGTCTGTGGCTTCCCTAGCAGGGTTAGGATGGTTATCCCCCAGCAGGTTTCAGATTGATGTTTCCCCAGTCGCCAGGCCTGAAGGTTGCAGTCTCCCCAGCGGAAGTATCTGTGTGCGGTGGTGTCCCAAGCAGAGTCGGGATTGATATCCCCAGCTAGTCAAGACTGGTGTATCCCCACAGAGTGCATTGGTGGTTCTATCCCCGGCAATTCCCCAAGCGGATCGGGTGCGAAGAAGTTTATCCCCAGTAAGGGATGCCTATCCCCAGCAGCAGCGCTATTCCCCAGCAGGGTGGAATCGGAGCGATGGCGAGTTCCTCAGCAGAGTGTCTCGCGCTCCTCAGAAGAGTCCCTTGAGGGGGATGCCTTTTTATACATTCATCATGGAAAAATAGCATAGCATATTGCATAATAAATCGCGTAGCATTTCCATAATTATGGAGCATTACGCAGAAAAATCAATCATGCATCATATTGCAAGCATGAGCTAGTCTCAGACCGTGGTTACCGTTTGAGAGGTGGCTGCCTGAGGGTGAAGGTGTTGCTCCGAGGAGTCTGATACCGTTTTTTATCAACCGTACTTCCCCAGTAGTGTGATACTGGAGGAAACTTTCCCGTCGGACAGAGATGGGAATGTTACGCAATCAGCGCGACTCAAGCCGTGGTTACCGTTTGAGATTTAGTTTCGCCGGATGGTGAAGGTGTTACTCTGAGGAGTTTAGCATCATGATGTCAGATCAGCAGTATTCCCCCAGTAGTGCGATACTGGAGGAAATTGTTTCCGTCGGACAGAGATGGAAATAAAATCAAGGGACGTTACGCGATCAGCGCGGAGATCAGGGTTCAATCGGAGAAAAGGAAATGTTGAGGCATTTTCTGGAGATCGGGGTCCAAACGGAGATTGGAGTTGAAGATTAAATCCGGGATGAGGTCCTCAGGATTATCTTCTGTTCATGTGTCACCTTAGACTTTGGCTGAGGCCAATGGAGGTCGTTATGGGTGTCTTCTGAGGAAGAGATGCACATGTTACCTTCCTTTTGTGAAGGTATACCCTCTGACAAGTCGCCCTCAGAGTGGTGTTGGGTGTTATTTCCGATGTTGCCAGCGGAATTATCACAAGAAATTGGAGATCGGGGTTCAAATGGAGAAAGGGAAATGTTGAGGCATTTTCTGGAGAGCGGGGTTCAAATGGAGAGAAGGAGACACTGGGTGTTTTCTGGAGAACGGGGTTCACGGTGGCGATCACAAGTTATCGTCAGGCGACTGGGGTTCAAATGGAGAAAAGGAGACACGAGGTGTTTTCTAGAGAATGGGGTTCATTATTTTGGCAGACAAGATGTCGGGGTTCAAATGCAATGATCCGGGATCATTTGCGCGAAAGAAAATTTCGGGGTTCAAGAAAATAAAAAAAGAAGAGCAATCAGAAAATTTCGGGGTTCAAGAAAAGCAAAAAAAATAATAATAATCCCCAGCGGATGTGGTGTTCAGGCCATGGTTATCCCTGTGTTACCATTTATTTTGGTATCCAGGTCGACGTTGCTGTTTCGGTGATCAGGCCGACTTTCTCCGTACCAGACGGATTTTTCTTCAAGGTTGTTTCTTTGCCGATCCTGACAGGCATTGTTAATTATTTCCCATCAGAGTGCAAATTGTTCGTCTGTTCTTGGTATTCAATCACTCTTCATCCTGATCATCTGAAAGCCGAGGCTATTCATATCGACAGGTTCACAGTGGATTGAATAGGGGCAGCTGTAACACCTCAAAATTTGCCCTCTTCTCTTGGGACTAGCTTTGCATTTTTTACATATCATTTGTAGGTCATTAAACATTGCATATTGCATATCATGTGGTAACATGGAGCAAGTCATCCTTCTAGGTCTTGGTCAGAAGATAAGAGGTTGAGATTCAAGCTGAGGGTTTCATTGATTGAATGGACTGGATCATTAGCCATCTGAAGGTGTGTGATTCAAATTAGGGTTTCATGATTTCTCAAGAAGATTGAGCTTGATCTTGGTTGCTATGATACATCATCATCATCATGGTCTTGCTATCATCCAAGAGATTCAAGAAGATTGATCAGATACCTTGAGATTAGGGTTTTGACCGCTGGTCAACCCTAATCAGTTGAATCATCTGCATTAGGCCAATCAGGGCATGGCATGGAGATGGGGTCTACAATGGATATGGGGATCATCATGTGATTATATTGAGCTTATGGAAGCTAGGGTTTCATCATTGAGCCATTTCATCAGGAGTTTGAGGCTCAACTTGATCAGTGCATAGCCAGATTCATCTATTAGTCAGAAAAGTCAACTGTGGTCAACTGTGCTTGAATTGATGGATTTGGAGGTGGGAGAGGTTGGATACACTTCATTCATGTTGAAACAAGTTTCATTTGACATTTTAAACATCAAGAATGAAGAAAATAAAGTCAGGAGAAAAGTTTCCAAAAATGGAAAGTGACTTGTAATTGAAAGTTTCCAAAAATGGAAAGTTTTTCACCACAAAATTACATGTCCAAAAATGCTTCAAATGAAATTTTGTTCAACATTAAAGTTGTAGATCTTGCTCTCACCTTTCCAAAAAGTCCAAGAACTTGAATTTCTCATGTATGGTTGGCAAGTTATGATCAAATCATTTTCCAAAAATGCCTAAATTCAAAGTGGCATAACTTTCACATGGAATGGCCAAAATGGATGATCTTTCTTTGAGCAAACCCCATTTCACATGTACTTTCATGGTGCATCATCAAATTTCATCAAAAATAAGCCTGGCAAAAAGTCATTTTTCAAGTGGATTATTTGGAAATTGGTGTGGAAATAGGTGAAATTTCAAAATACAAGGTTTTTGCACATGAGGCCTATTCCAACACATCACAAATGCCATTTAGAACTTGCTCCAACTGTCATTTTACTGTTACATTGCATAATTTGGAAAAGGACTTTTTGGACATAACACTTGAAAATGCATTACACTAATCCAATCCAATTTTGCTAATTGTGATTAAGAGATGGATTAGGCATTGGTATAAAGGCTTAATTGTAACAGAAAATGATAATGACTTTGCACATTTCAAGATTCTAACAACTTTTCCCTCCATTTCTCTCAAAATTCTCCAAATTTCTTCACACTTTTTTCCACAATTCTCATTGAATTCTTCATCATTTTCGATCATTCTTGTTGGATCCATACTCCATAAGCATTGGTGAAGAACTGTTTCACACATTCAAGGCCAAGAGAGTGCAAAATCGCAACTGTCATAAGCTTGATCTACAATGGCAATTTCATAATTCCTGCATCTGGAGCATTGTTGAGCTGAGGCACGTGTTCCAATCACCTTCCATAGCTTTGATCTTCATCTGTTTTTGCATTTCACACCTGGAAACTCAAGAATCGAGCACTGCCTTCATCAAGAGGTTAGAATTCGAAATTCTTAAATGCTTGAATTGTCATATGGTTCTTATAGATCTTTCAATGTAGATCATCATGCTGCTTGTGGTTTTTGATTTGGTTGAGTGTAGAGAGAGATATCTTGATTTGAACATTTGATGTAGAAACTTCTTTCGCTCGATCCGGTTGATAGGTTTAGAATTAGGATAAACTAGTTCCATATCCATGATGTACATGCTTAGACGGTCACAGTGATGTATGATTTGTTGCGTTTGGTTGAAAATTGTTCTTGAGCATTTTCTGGAATTTGTTTGCTGAACATGGTGAAGAACTCGCGCTAGGATACGTGTTCAATCCGTATTTGCCTTGGCCTGGTTTGAAATTCTGTTTACCGCCATCGTCCACCAATAGGAGCGCGCCAACAAATAAATTGAAACGGCGCGTTTTGGCTTTACTGAAGCGTATTTACAATTTAACCATTACCTCATTAATTCATTTTACTATTTCATTTTCTTTTTTAATTTCATTTCACTTTGATTCATGATCTTAGAAAATTCATAGGAGATTCATTATTTGTCCAAATTTTATGAGGTTTTTTGCATGATTCTCCTTATGATGTGTAGTTTTTAATGGTGATTTTTATGATTTTTGTGCACGTGTGAAAAAATAAATTGCCTAGGGTTTGATTGAATGTGTCCATTTTGTGTATACCATGCCATTTCATTCATAAAATGATGATGCTTCCATAGAAATTGATGAAATTTTTTGTGCATGTTCTGGACTCTTTGCTGGTGATTTTGATGTATGGTTTGCACTTTTTGGATCCCTGGTTGATGAGATATGAATTTTTGATTAGAGGTGTGACAATTTGTGTCACACCATGCTTTGTGAATTTCATGATTTTATTTGATGTGCTTGTGAACATTGGATTGAGCTAAACTTTTGCATGATTGAGCATATGGATGTTTAGAATACATGGGAATTTTTCTGGAATTATTGATGGCATTTCCTATTTGATTGGAATTTTTCCCTCTGTTTGGTCATTTGGTGATTTTTTGTGATACATGTTGGTATTTGCTTTGTGAAATTCTGGTCATTAATTGGATGAGTGTGAAATTTGGTATGAGCATTTTAGACACATTATAGGTCATTGTGGTTTTGATCCCATTCATTTATCATATGTTGTCACTGTTTTATGATTGATGGAAGTTGATGATTATTTTGATGACTTGTGTTGGCTTGCTTGAACTTGTCTGAACTTTATGAATTTAGTTTCCATACTTCCATTGATCCAAATGAGCTGAAATTTGATATGCTACTCATTGAATGTGTTCTGTTTAAGCTTGAATTTTTGTGGAATTTATTGAGCTGTTTTGATATTGATTTGATTGTGATCATTCTGTTTGCTCTAATATGTTTCCAAAATGCATAGTGTGGCATGTTTTGGGTATGAAATGGATTTGGTGCATAGTTTTGGTGTGAGACCAATTGGATTCTCTTTTTGCTTGATAAATCTTGGTTTTGATTGATTTTCACTTGCTGTTTTGGATTTTTCACCTCCTTTTGACCCTAGGCTTGTCCTAGTGGTCTTGTTTCTCACTTTTGAATTGTGTTTCAGGTTGAGATGCAAATGCTTTAAGGAGAAAAATGAAAGTTGATTAAATTGAGTTTGGTTGCTTGTTGTGAACTAACTTGTGTGTTTTGTAGGATGCTTGGCTCACTTGCTTTGAGCTTGTGCTTGGCTCACTTGAGTTGATTGTGCTTTGCACATTGCATTGTCTGATTATACATTGTCTGTTGATTCTTAACTTGTTTGTTTTGACTGTGTGATTGGTATACTGACTGTGCTTGATTGATTCCAGGTACCATAGTCGCTTTAGTTCTTTAAGAACTTGCTGTGCTGCTGCTTGGTTGTATAAACCAATTGAGGTAGACTCTCTTGTCTCCATGTAGTCTGGAAGACCTGGCTTGTTATTTAGCCAGGCAACTGTCTGAAGTCCTCCTTAAGAGGCGATGTTTGTGATTGTTTAACTTTGTCCCCAAGCAGGTAAAGACCTCTATGAGGCAATTGGCGGATAAGGGAGATATGCAATCTATCTCCCGCTATTCTATTGAGTCGTCCCTCTGCTCACACCACTGTGTTGATGCATTGGGACATTAACCCAAGATCTTGTACATTTGTACAGTCGAGTCAGAGTCATGAGTGTAGAAGGGTTCCTCCATTCTGGACCCACACTCCTTTGTCTGAAGCTCTCCCTGGCCAGGGATAAGAGCTGTGAAGTCTAATCTTCACTCACCTTTCATCTGGCTTCACCCTGACTCTCAATGTCAGGGTTAAGAGCTAACACCACCCTTGTACAGATGACTTGCCTTGGCAGTCTGACCCTTTGTTTGAGCCCACTTTTTTACTGGATATAGTGTGTGCTACTTGTGAATGTTTGATTTGTTTTGTTTATCCTTGCATGCTTTGCTTCTTCCTGGTTAGGATTAGCTTGCTGTTGTGCGAGTAGGTAGAAACCGTAACATAGGGCAATGATGCATGATAACACCTAGGCTCGAGTCCAACTCCCTAGTAGTGTGTCTCCCTTTGTATCTGGTTAGAATTTCTTTCCCGTTCAGGGGAACTACGTCGCCCTGATCCTCATACCAGATGAGGTACGTAGGCAGGAGACCGTGCGAGGTCTCTCCGGGCACTTTTTTTTCTTTTTGTGTGTGTTTGTTTGTTTCTTCTTGTGTGTCAGGATATGGATGTAAGCCCAACGATTGGCTGTCCGTATCCTGATTGTGTTTGTTTGGTTCGGAAGCCTATGTAAGTCCAGCGATTGGCGTTCGGGTTCCATGTTTGCCCGTGTTTGTGTGTGTCCTGTTTGGCGTGCGTGAGCCGAACTACGGCAACTCTGATTCTCGTTCCAGACGAGATACGTAGGCATAGGATGCGATATCCTAGCGAGCCCTCTTCCCCCTTTTCCCACCTGTGTTGTCTTTGGTGTGTGTGTGTGATGTTTATTTTAGCAACCTTTTTCTATCTTTTGAGCGTGGATCCCGTCGAGTACGACGGACGTGAGGGGTGCTAATACCTTCCCCTTGCGTAACCGACTCCCGTACCCTTTCTCTTTGGTCGCGAGACCATGCTTTTTCCCAGGTTTACTCTGAGCGTTTCCTTTCCCTCTTTTGGGATAAATAACGCACGGTGGCGACTCTGTGTTGTTTTGTTTTAGCCCGCCGGTTGTTTTTCGCGGATGCGACATTCGGCACCGGCACGATATTCGCGACCCAAGGCGGATAATTAGTAACAGCAAGGAAACTAGCATCCCACTGCTTCTGCACTTCCTCTTTAATTTTCATGGCCATCTCAGGTCGAGTTCTGCGCAACTTCTGCTTCACTAGAGGACAGTCTGCTCTCAACGGTAGCTTGTGCACAACAATATCGGTATCCAACCCTGGCATATCTTGATAAGACCAGGCAAAGATGTCGACATACTCTTTCAACAATGCTACCATTCTGCTCTTGACACTCACCTCTAAAGCAGCCCCAACTTTCACTTCTTTTCTGACCTCGTCGGTACCCAGATTCACAATCTCGACTTGCTCCTCATGCGGCTGAATCACCTTCTCCTCTTGTTTCAACAACCTGGCTAATTCCCCTGGCAGTTCACAATCTTCTTCGTCTTCTTCTTCGGCATGATAGATCGGATTGTCGAATTCATATGAGGGTGTAACAGGATTGTTATCAATGAGACCCGGCGAGAAATCGCATCTGCATGAATGTTGATTAATGCATTGCTTTAGAACCGGAGCGAGACAAATTGAAAAAGAAAATGAAAACATTGCCATTTTTATTTTTTTGTTTTTAAACTGCAAAAATAAATGAAAAACATGGAACACCGCTTTTATTGGAAAAACATCCTTTTATTTATGATGCAAATTTTGCAAAATGAACATGAGGTGGCCCTTACAATGAACCATTACGTTTCAGGTAAAACGTATGGCTTCCATGCAGATAAAATTGAAAAACAGAAAATATTACTCTTCGAGTAGAGTGACAGTGATGATCTTTTCAGCCTTCCAGTTCTGGACTTCCATCCCTGGTGCGCACGGCTTTATCCATCGATCCATCTCACAGTCGCTGTCAACTTCTTCACCCACCATACAGATGTGATCTGGATCCAGCATTCCAGCACTGGTGAATGTGAATGACGGACGACGTCCTCTACCTTGTCCCGACGAGCCTCGGCCCGACTGATAACCCACTCCGAATCTATCCTTCTTGGCGGTGATATCCATCATCTTTCCCCAACCCGGAGCTTCTCCACTCTTCACCACCTCAGCGGCCTGCTTGTATGAAGAAATGGACGGTTTCTCCTCTTCTTTGGCAAAAAGAGCATTCTCCACCTTGACGGTTTCGAATGCTTGACTCGGCGTTTCCCATATTTCACCGTCCATTTCCACGTACTTGAATGACGACAAGTGGCTAACGAAGATATCCTCCTCTCCACAGACTGTGACGACCTGCCCGTCCCAGATATACTTCAGTTTCTGGTGCAAAGTCGAAGTCACTGCCCCAGCAGCATGAATCCATGGGCGACCCAACAGGCAACTGTATGCCGGCTGAATATCCATGACATAGAAAACCGACATGAACACCTCGGGCCCGATCTTCACCGGGAGCTCTACTTCCCCGAACACAACCCGCTTCGAACCATCGAAAGCTCTCACTATCAGGTCAGTGGGCGTCAGAATCAAACCTTCACAGTCCAACTTCGCCAGGGCTTTCTTTGGCAACACATTTAATGACGAGCCGGTATCAACCAACACATGTGAAAGCACGGCCCCTTTACATTCCATTGCAATGTGTAAAGCCCGATTATGATTCCTCCCATCCACAGTCAGATCAAGGTCAGTGAAACCCAGCCCATGGTTGGCATTGACATTTGACACCACCGTCTCCAACTGATTGATCGATCTCTTGAGGAACATAGGCTCTCTTCAAAATTTTCAATAAAGCCTCTCTATGCCCCTCAGAGCTCAGCAACAACGACAAGATTGAGATCTTAGACGGGGTCTGCTGCAGATGGTTAACAAGCTTGTACTCTGACTTCTTGATGATTCTCAAAAATTCTTCTGCTTCATCATCAAGTTCTTTCTCCGACCCACCAGGCGCCGGTGTCACCACTGGAGTACCTTCATTCACTACTTGTTTTCCTCTTGCCCTGGCTAAAGCCTCGGCCTTTTCTTTCTTTTCTTTTTCTCCTTCCCCACCTCTCAAAGTGTCAGGTGCAAATAACCTTCCACTGCGAGTGAAACCACTGGGTCCGGCATTATCCACCTTTGAAACGGTGGTTTCACTTGCAACTTGATCCTTTAGCTTCTCCCCGTTAAATACACCTCCCCACCATAATGCCACGGCACGGCATCATCTTTGTCATAAGGAATTGGCCCAGGTACCGTGATAGTAACTGGAGCCGCATCTGCCAGCGTTGACAAATCAACCGGGTCGAAATAGATGGTTATGGTGGAGACATCCTCCTTCCCCAGATCCTCTTTCTCAAACCTGAGGCTACCTTCATCCATCAGCCTCTGGACATCCTCCCTCAACAATATACACCCATTCGGAGCAACAATGCATGCAACACAGCAATCACCACAGCCCGGAAAGACCCCATTCCTCAACAATTGTCGTTTGACCTCAGCCAAAGGAGTCTTCAATTGGTCTACCCTCAACAGCCCGATTCTGCCCTCATTAGAGATTGCATTCACCCCCATTTGACCATGCGCGGGCATGGGATTAACATTAACGTTTGGAGATGGTGCAAAGTTGATCGCTTTAGAATCCACCAAGTCCTGGACCACATGCTTAAAAGCTTTGCAATTTTCTACGTTGTGTCCAGGTGCACCTAAGTGAAATTCACATTTAGCATTCTCATCAAAACTGGCTGGCCTCTGATCAGGTCTCAAAGGAGCCAAAGTTCTCAGTTGTACCAACCCCAAATCCTTCAACTTTTTCAACAAGAAAGAATAGGTCACAGGTGGCCTATCGAATTGACGATCATTCATTCTCCCTCTCACCTGATACCCAGCCCTCTGTGGTCTCTGTTGAAACGGTTGTCTTTGCTGTTGCGGTTGTTGCTGTGCAGGCTGACTATCAGCAGGAATGGTTACCGCAGCAGTGTGCTGGTAGTAACGATCCCTACTCGGTCCTCTTTGGGTATACACAACACTTGTATCACCCTCCTTCTTCCTCTGTCCATTTCCAAAGGGCTTCTTCGATCCAGATGACGAAGCATTACCCTGGATTTTCCCTAGCTTCAACCAACTCTCTATTCTCTCTCCGGCCACCACAATATCAACGAAGTTGGTAACCGGGCATCCAACCATCCTTTCAGGAAATGCCCCCTGCAAGGTACCCATAAACAGATCTGACATCTCCCTATCCACCAATGGAGGTCGAACTCTGGCAGCCAACTCCCTCCACCTCTGCGCATACTCCTTAAACCCCTCATTAGGCTTCTGAGACATACCCTGCAACTGGGTACGACTAGGAGCCATGTCAGCATTGAACTGATACTGTTTAAAGAATGCATCTCCAAGATCTTGCCAGCTTTTGATGTCAGAAGACTTCAGCTTAGTGTACCATTCCAGGGATCCTCCGGACAGACTGTCCTGGAAGAAGTACATCCACAGCTTCTGGTCCATCGTGTAAGCAGAGATCTTACGGATGAAAGCTTGAAGGTGAGTTTCCGGGCAAGAACTCCCATTATACTTATCAAACGCAGGCGCTTTGAACTTCTGTGGGATCACAATCCCCTCAACTAGCCCCATATTTGACATATTCACAACCCCTGGAGTGGCATAGCTCTCTAGAGCTCTGATCTTCTCTGCCAGCACTTGAATCTCCTTATTTGGTGGTTGGACACCATACTGCCCGAATGGTTCATTATGCATGGAGAACTGATCTGCTTCTCTGTCTTCCTCTCTATCCTCCTCAACCCCAAAGAAAGGAGGAAACAAACTGTCTTTCAAGTTATTGCCCACCGGACCCGGTCTACCGCTCGTAGCAGCACCAAAACCACCAGTATTATTGATCACCACGCCCGCAGTTGTCTTCTTCCCAAGATCTCCTCCATCCCTGGAACCACCAAGGCCATGGTTAGAGACACCCTCCAGATTGACAGCACTATTGGCAGCTGAAGCCCACTCGAGCTTCTCCACTTTATCAGCAAGTGCTTTCTGCCCGACGGCAAACCCTTGCATGACATTAATCAGCTCGTTCATTTTCTCCTTCAGCTCAAGAAAATCTGCATTAGGTAGATTCATCAGCCTTGGTGTGTTGCGTCTGGTGAAGTATATGTGTGGACGTGTTGTGTGCAAGGGTATAACTCTACGCGCACGAGCAATGATTCCTGAAATAACCAAGCACATTAGCAACTGACACCTGCAAAATAGAAGACAAGTTATTATGATTATGCATGAATGCAATGTCTATCCACATGAGGAACACTATGTCTTTCGATCCTGGCTTCATCGAGACAGATAATAATCCAACGATAATATTCTGACATTCATCATTTGATTCCATCATACGGATCAGAGATATATGATTTAGCAAAGATACCACCTAACCATGTGTGTGCCATGTGAGTACATACAGGAAAGCAAATAAAGCTTTAAGATCGATCACTGAATGAAAACAACCACTGTATATCAAAAGTGCACTACATGTGCGAGAGTCATACATCAAGCTGATACAAATCAAATATAATTATCCAGAATCAGAAAGAAAATACAAACAAGTGAATTCCATCAACAGGCCTGACGGTAATCCACACAAATGATAACAAAAGACTACACTGAAGAAGGTCCCACAGATGGCTCTGCATCATATACCATCTTGGTAAACTTCACCGCGAACCTAAGCTCGGTGTTCTCCTGCTGCAATCTCCCTATCTCCTTCTGGCCAATCTTCATCTGTCTGAAGTAATGATCTCTCTCAGCAAGATAGTGATCTCTCTCAACAACGATCTTCGTGTTCTCGGCTTCCTTAATCTTCAACTTTGCTTCCCATTCAGCGACGAGGATTCTAACTCTGTCTTCCCTCTGATCCCTCACAAGGATTTGCCTCCTCTTCTCATCTTCAATGACCTTCGAAGCTCTAACCAATCTCTCCTTGGTGATGTCATGCTCCTTTGTCGACGACTCCAACGCTTGGCTGATCTTGCGGTAATAGGCAGTGTCTATCTCAAAGCGCTTCACTTCCATGGCATGTCTCTTATCCTGATCTTCCATTCTCCCTTTGATCTCCTGATTAGCCATCTGAATCCGAGCAACACTCATCTCCAATTCAGTCTTCTCTACTTGTAGCTGATCTCTAGCTTTCTTCATCTCAAGGAACTCTTCCATGCTGACAGAAGAACGTGGCCCCTCAATCAAAGGACACCAAGGATCACCTCCAGGAAATGATAGATGTGTGAGCTCAATCCTCTTCCTAAGCCAATCATCAAATGGAGGAAGAGACCTGCTGTTAATCTTGCCAAAAGGAACCTTGCCCTTCCTCTGAATATTTTGCCATGCCCCGGACACTTGCCTCAACTGTGACAGATTACCCTCAGCTGGGAAGTAGAAAGACTCCTGAATCTCACACTCGAGAGGAGGAACCTCCATAGCAAACCCCATTTGTCTCCTAAGAAGCGTCGGGTTGTAATTAATGCAACCCTGAACTCCTATAAGAGGCACATTGGGAAAGCTCCCACAACTGTAGATAAAGTTTCGTCCAGCCATGCCGTTGTGAGTCCAAGCTATGTCCTTGGCCCGCAAACCCATCAACCTGACTGACCACTTGACAGTAGGATCAAGAGCGACAAAGGCACCTCTGGAAGGCAAATACCCCATAAACCATTTGTACAGCAGCTGAGCACAACATCTGATCAATCCCCCTCGCCTCTTCTCGTTCCGATTATGGACCGAGTAATAAACATCCCCAACCAAGGTAGGAACATGATTCCTCTGCACAAACAACCTGATGGCATTAATGTCTACAAAGTCCTTCTGATTAGGGAACATGACGATCCCATAAATGCTCACAGCAATCAATGCACAGACGGTCCTCCAATCACCCAAAACAGCATGCTCCTTGGCTTTAGCCTCCAAGAAGTTCAGATGAAAACCAGGCAACTTTCCCTTCTCCTTCAAACCCCCTTTGGTCACCTCCGGGCTCAAATAAAGAGCACGAGAAATCTCAGCAACATCAGGTTCCCCCTTAGTGGCATAGAAAGGAATCTGATCTCGGATCTGAATACCCAGGATGCTAGCGTAGTCCTCCATCAAAGGTCCCAACATGTAATCCGGGAAGACGAAACATCTCAATCCCGGGTCATAGAACTGGAGGAGAGTATGAATGGCATTCTTATCACTGTCTGTGAGCCTGAAAACCAACTTCAGAATACCACCGTATGCCTCACGGAACAACCCCACATGGTCAGGTGTGATCAATGTTATCATATCCCTCAACACATCAATCTCTGGATTGAAGAAACTGTAGACAACGTCATCCTTCAAACCGGTCCTCATGTCTGGAACAAAGGAGTCTCTCAACCAGGATCTCAATGAAAAATGTCCCTGCATATGGATAAACATGAGTTAGATGCAGATAAATGCAAAATGTGAATGATGCTGATGCATGAATGCAATGCACTGTGCCATCCTCCAAGTCATCTGAACATCCACCGCACTAAGTTACAGCCTCTGAACTGATCACCACCATCTGAAGGAATATATAACCACAAATCCCACTCAGGGTTCCGAAATAAATGGAACTGAAAGATACATCACCATCATCACAGAGATTCTCTGAACAGATAACCATAAGACCCTCTGAACCAACCCAGGGAATCCTGAAATAAACGAATCCCCACTGATAAATACCACGGACAGCACTCCGGCGTCTCGGAAATAAATCCATAAATCCGACTTATAAATAGGACTATGATCAATAGCTGAACCATTAGTCACCATCAAAGTCACCATCAGAACATGCATCTGTAAGAATCAACCCTCCCCTCACAGGTGAATTCTAATCAGGTCATCCTAAGGCGGATAATGGTCTCGACAATCGGGCAAAGATACTCAACGGGTTTGCCCTTTCGGGTGTGCCGTTGCAGCTCTCTTAAGATTGTCTAAACCAAAGATCCGGGAAAGATCGGTCACCGAAGTCAACAACCCTAAACAGATAACCCAACCAAAGTGGAATACCCCACAAAGGAAGAGCTCACTCAGAAGAACCTCGTCCGGCTTGTGGTACGTCACGTCTCAACATCATGCTGATAAAGCAAGTGAGGAAACGTGAGACCACACTAATCCTAGGTGTATACTCGGGCCTGGGTTTTAACCCCACTCAGAACACCCACCCCAAATCAGAGAAACCACTTGTACAGAAGACAACACAATGATGATATGATGCATCCAAACATTTATGCAAATATATACACAACAGAATAATAATAAATGCAATAAATAGAGCAACACAAGCAACCTAAACTATCCTAGAGAACACTAGGAGAGACTCGCTTAGGGAAGATGGACCAGCAAGAGGTCAACTTCTAAGTCCCCAGCAGAGTCGCCAGCTGTCGCATCCGCGAAAAACAACCGGCGGGAAAAACAAAACAAACAGAGCCGCCACCGTGCGTTATTTATCCCAAAGAGGGAAAGGAAACGCTCGAAGTGAACCTGGAAAAGACATGGTCTCGCGACCAAAGAGAGATGGGATCGGGAGTCGGTTATGCGAAGGGAAGGTATTAGCACCCCTACGCATCCGTCGTACTCGACGGGATCCACGCTCAAAAGAATATAAGAAAAGTTGCTAAACACTGCTCAAAAGAATGCACACACACACCGGAATAAGACACAGATGGAAGAAGAGGGGAACGGGCTCGCTAGGATATCGCATCCTATGCCTACGTATCTCATCTGGAATGAGAATCAGAGCTACCGTAGTTCGGCTCACGCACGCCGAAACAAAACACACGCACACAGGCAAACATGGAAACCGAATGCCAATCGCTGGGCTTACATCAGACTCCGAACCAACAAACACAGGAAACCAACTGCCAATCGCTGAACTTACGTCAGACTCCACACAAACAAACACCAATAGGATACGGACTGCCAATTGTTGGTCTTACATCCATCTCCTAACACACACAAGAAAGTTAACCAACAAACAAGTTAATAGGGAGTCTGGAACTCGAGCCTAATAACTGTCAAGCAAACACACACAAAAAGAAAAAGGGTGCCCGGAGAGATCTCGTACGACCTCCTGCCTACGTACCTCATCTGGTATGAGGATCAGGGCAACGTAGTTCCCCTTAACAGGGGAGAAACTTTCTCCTAACCAGAGACTGGGAAATGACAAACTAAAAGGGAGACTGACTCGAGCCTAATAGTTATCATGCAATCCACAATGGTCCTAGGTTGAGGGTTCTATCTAACTTGCACAGGCAGCAAGCTATCCTAAACAGCACTAGCAAAGCAACACAAGCACAATAAACAATCACACACACTATATGCAATCAATTGGGCTCATACAAGGTTAGACTGTGAAACACAAGCCAACTGGAATCGGGTGTAGTTAGCTCTTAACCCTAACACTGAGAGTTAGGGTGAAGCAGATGAAATGGTAAGTGAGGGTAAGACCTCACAGCTCTTATCCCTGGCCTGTGAGAGCTTCGGACAAATGAAAGTGTGGGAGTTCAGAAAGTAGGAACTCTTCTCCACATATGACTGACTCAACAAAGATCTTGGGTTAATATCCACAATGCATCAACATAAGGTGTGTGAGCAAAGTGGATGACACACTGAATAGCAGGAGATGGATTACACATCTCTTTTATCTGCCAATTGCCTTATCAAAGGACTTTTCCTGCTTGGCACAAAAATAAACATACACAAGCATTGCCTCTTAAGGAGGGCTTTAGACAGGTGCCTGCCCAAGTAACAGGACAGGTCTTCCAGACTACATGAAGTCAGAGAGTTATACCTATGTGGTTAAGCAACCAAGCAAAAGCAAGTTCAAATTGAACTTAAGCAACTTATGTACCTGTTGAAACATCAGACAAATCAGTACAACTATACAAACAAACAGACAATCATGAATATCAAACAGTCAAACCCAATGAGCAAAGGCATAAGCCAACAAGTCAAACTCAAATGAGTTAACAACCCTACAAAACACACAATGTTAGTAGTCAAAAGTAAACACCAAAGGCTCAAGTGATAGAGCATCAACAACTATAGGATTTGAGTGCTCAACCTGAAATCAAAGCTCAAACATGAGAGGCAAACCACTAGGTCAAAGCCTAGGGTCAAAGATGGATAAAAAATCCAAAACAGAACATGAAATTTCACATGAATCAACTTCAATCAATCAAGAACACCATCCAAAAAATCCCACATCAATATCAATTACGAATTTCATTTCATGAACCAAACATGACAAGGTATGCAAGTTGTGATCACATTGAGACAACAGAATGAACAAATGCACAATAAATCAAAAATGATTCAATTAATCTTGGAAAAATTCATGAGTAAATAGAACACACAACATGATCATCACATAAAAAATTAGATTATTTGGACAACATTAGGCATGGTAATCAAATTCATCAAGTCAAGGCAAACATAACAAGCTCATATGTGACACCAAATGGTACACCAACTTAGCACAAGCCTAAAACAGAAATGAATCATGTTAAAAACCTCAAAACAAAGCCAAAACAGCATTCAACATGTCTAGAATTAGTGTGCAAAATTTCACATCCATAGGATAAAGCATAAGCATTTCACAAACAATTGAAGTTCAAAGCAATTCAAAAGCTCACATATGACAATCCAGCAAGAAAAATCTCAATCAAATCAGAAATCAATCCAAAAATTCCACAAACAATCATGAGCATTCACAACATCCATATCAAGCATCATACAAAAAATCATGGCAATTGGAATTCATTTGGTAAGGCAAAGACATTCATCAAGTTGAACATCACAAGGTGTGACACACATTGTCACACCTAACTTAGAATAATCATAAATCAGCAATGGCAATTGATAAAAATGCAAACTCAACACCAAAATGTCCAGCAAGATGTGTAGTTTCTACATGTAAAATTTCATGAGCATTTGATTAAAATTGAGCATTTCACAAATGATATATCAAGGCAAGGTCAAAACATGACATGTATACACAAACCCTAAGGAAAAAAAATTATTCAACCAAGCACAATTTGCAAAATAATATTCATAAAAAACTAGACAAAAAATGTGACACAATGAAAAAATCCTGGTAATTTTTGGATCATTATTCTATTTGTTTTGATTTTTTAAAGTTAAAGAAAAAATAAAAAAATACATGTGAAGCTTGGATATGACATAGGAGGGAAAAAGAAAAAATCAAAGAAGCATGTGGAAAAAACACCACCGCCTAGAATCGAACCAGGTAACATTTTGAATGGAAATTAGCGCGCGCTGCATGGCAAATCCATGCAGCCAATCACAGGCGATCCCTAGCGAACCCAAGGCAACACTTTTGAATCCAGAAAAACCGTTGCCAAAAGTCCTGCATCGTCTTCTCCAGCATTCGCGCGCGATGAACAGTAACACTCAACAATCATCAAGAACTTTTGTTCCAGTTTTTAAAATTGAATACACTAATGCCTAGATCTTGCATTGTACATCATGAATCTACTATTGGTTAAGCATATAACATCAAGACAAGAACAAATCGAGCAAATCAAAGTTCATTCACCAAACTTCAAACAATCGAAACTCACTCAATATGGCATGGTTTTATGTGGTTCAAAGCTTAGATTAATCACAACAAAGAGATCTACAAGAATATATCAACAATTTCATGAATTAAAGAGGTCGAAAAAGTGACCTCTTGAAGTGCAGCTGTGCAATTTCGCGTTTTCCAGGCCGTGCAATGCTTCAATCTTCCTCTAGCAAGCTTGTACAAGTGTTTGGATGAATGCTTGAGGTCCAATTGGTCTTGATTCAACAGAATTTGAATTTCACCATTGATAAGCTTCAAGCTTGAGTTGCTTCAAATTGCACGAATTCACTTGGATCTTGGTTCAAACATGCTCCATGATGATACTAGATGATGAATTAGGCAAGGAAATATGGTTTGATTTGAAGGAATTTGAAGAAAAAATGAGAGAAAGTTTGAGAGAAATTTTGAGATTCTAGATCCAAACTTGGGAAATCTGAAAAACAGTTAGAGGTTTTCTATTTATATGCAATTCTAATCATGATTAATCAAGCTTAAGCCATTTGGTAAATGTAATTAGCAATTATGAAGTGTTTTGGCAAAATTGGAATTTCTCCCTATGCATGAAAATGCATGGATGAACAGTACGAATTTGGACTTATTTTCACTCAAAAACCTGTTTTAGAGCCAATGGTAATGGTAGCATGTTCAAATAATTCAACAATTTTGAATTTCATTTTTCCCTCCAAAAATCAATTGAATTTTCAAATATTTATGTGAATGGAATGCATGCCATGTAATGCCAATTTTGGAAACTAGAGGTTAAAACAAGAATGTTGCAAAAAGAGCCACTTGATTTGGACTTATGGTTTGAAAATTATGCATGTTTGAAGTTCCATGTTCACTTGACCAAGTTTTGATCATATCTCTTCAACCACACATGAGAAATTGATGATCTTGGACTTTTTGGAAATGGGAGAGAAAGACCTACAACTTTCATGTTCAAAAAAATTTAATTTGAAGCTTTCTTGATGATGTAATCTTGAGTTGAAAACCTTTCCATTTTTGGCAAATTCAAATTACAGGTCACTTTCCATTTTTGGAAAGTTTTGTCCTGACTTTATTTTCTTCAATGTTGATGTTTGAAATGTCAAATGAGACTTGTTTGAACATGAATGAAGTATTTCCAATCACTTACCACCTCCAAATCCAACAGTTGACTTGTGGTTGACTTTTGTTGACTGATAGGTGACTTGGTCATGCACAGATGAATTTGAGCCTCAACCTCTTGATGAAATGGCTCCAAAATGAAACCCTAGCTTTCACAAGCTCATTAAAACACATATAAGGATCCCCATCTCCATGAAAGACCCCATCTCCTTGACAAACCCTGATTGATATAATGCAACTGATTAGGGTTGACCAGAGGTCAAAACCCTAATCCCAAGGAACATGATCAGGCACAATGAACCTCTTGGTGATGATAAGACCATGATGATGGTGATGTACCACTTCAACCAAGATTATGATCAATCTCCTTGAGGAACCAAGAAACCCTAATTGAAGCACAAACTCTCAGATGGCTAGTGATCAATTCAATAGGACCCTCAGGCTTGCATCTTTTAACCTCTTTATCTTCTGAGCAAGACTTAGGAGGATGACTTGCTTACTGTTTCCACATGATATGCAAAGATGTAATGCCTAATGTCCTAACAAAATGAAATGCAATATGCTAAGCTAGTCCCAAGAGAGGAGGGCAAATTTTGAGGTGTTACACTCTTCTCTAGGGTTTTATTCCAAGGAAACTTCAGAGTGTTTTCTTCTTTCACCCATTCTCTGTCTGTTCTCTCCTTTTTCCAATGAATTTTTTAGAATTTATAACCTATTTTTCGTGGCTTTATGGGCTCAAATGAGAGAGGTCCAAGCCCAAGATTTTTCTGTTATATTTTTAAAACGCGTGGTCTTCGCCTAGTGAAGAATTTGCTCGCCTAGCGAGCATGACAGTTAAGATTCGCTAGGCGACCCACTTTGCTCGCCTAGCGAGCATGGCAATTGAGATTCGTTAGGCGACCCACTCTGCTCGCCTAGCGAGCATGACAGTTCAAGTCATCTTATCACCTTTGTAACCTGTGCACTGGACTTTTGTTCCTTTAAGAGTAATATGTTGAATGATGAATATACCCCATTTGAACATGTTGGAAGTATTTCAACTCGTTCCTTAGCCATTTGACCCTCAATAGACCAAAGTTGACCAGAGGTAATTATGATGAACTTTGCTGAAATGCAATATGAAATGTTAAATGACCTAAAATGAATGCATGAATGAGGGGGGCAAATTTGAGGTGCTACAAGGGTGAGCAGGAAATCCCTGACATAAGTGGAGTTTTCATCAAACTTGGTTTGTAGCTTTTCCTCTGTGAATTTGTCTACTTTTGATCTCCAGCAATTTTGCTCCTCGACTATCCTCAGCAGGGTTGATCCCACTTCTACTCCCCAGTATGGTCACCATTAGGGTATCTCCAGCGGTTGCCTACGGGTAATCCTTGATTCAGTTGTCAGTAGTGTTTCCCTAGTGGAATTGTCTAATCGGATCCTGTTTGTGGTTTCCTCCCGAGCAGAGTGGTTGGTGAAGATGTTTATCCTTCCTTCAACGGAATGGTGTCCCTTTCTCCTCGGCAGAGGTGATTTCTTCAGTAGTGCAATATATGGTAACTTCGAAACCTTCTGATTGGTGGTTGTTCCCCGCAGAGTTTCATCTCCCTGATAATTTCCCCGGTAGGTTGCTTCTACGGAAGATTTTATCTGTGTGTTGATCCCGTCCCCAGCTGGAGTGGATGATGCTCATTCCCCTGCAGAGATCTTTGTTTCCTGGTATCTCTTGCCCCCATCAAATTGTTTGTTCATTGATTTTTGGACCTGTTTGTGTTAGATATGTCTGTTTTGTCAGCATTCATCATACATAAACCATGCACATATGCATAATTTTTAACATTCAAATATTCATGTCGCATTATTTGCCATAAATACCTTTGTTTGTTGTCTCCTACTATTCGGTGATACATATTTTACCAGCAGATGTTTGTGTCTGATCTCCCCATGTAGTCAGCCCCATAAGTAGAAAGTGTTTATCCTTTCCTCCATATTCCCCACTGAGTTATGTCCTCGTGGATGATTATTGTTTTTGTTTCCTCCCAACACACATATTGGGATGGGGTTCCCCCTGAGTTATATCCTCATAGGGATGAATTTTGTTTCATCGTGCCTCTCTAGTTTGTTCCTAGATTGGCATTCTTGTGATTTTCCCTGCGCTTCCCCGTAGTTTAGATGAATGATTGCTCAGTAACCAGTAATTGTCCATCTTTTCCCCGACGGAGTCTGTGGTTTTCTACCCTCATACCGGTAGTTGTAAACCCTATTTTATCCCCTCGCAGAGTTAACTCCGTTTTGTTCATCCTAACCGATGACGGTTACTCTTCCGTGGTTTTCTACCCAATATCCGGTAGATGTAATCCCCTCTTTGACGGTTATCTTTATCCAATATTCGGTAGGGATAATCCTTCACCTTTTGAGTATATCTCCCAATAACCGGTGATATATCTCCCGAATCATTGCCTTTGTCAATGTATCCCCAGCGGGTCATCTTTCATTTACCTTTGGTGGGTAATGATTGTTTCTCCATTTTGATTGGTCATCATTTCATACCCAGTATTCGGTATACCGGTGCCCTTTCTTTTCGGTCGATTCATCCTTTATTAACCCAGTAACTGGTTATGGATAATCTTCCATGCGAATATGTTATCTATGTTCTAACGGTAATAGGTAATATATCTCATGCGCTCTTTGGTCAAAGTCTTTTGCTCTTCCCCGGTCGAGTAAGATTCGTATTCCCTTTTTGCGGAGTCGAATACCCATCCTGTAATGGAGTTTTCTTTTTAGCCCTCTTTTGGATGATGAGTGTCTTGGAATTTTTCCCTAATTCACGCCTTGGTCGGTCACCTATTATATGCCCAGTAACCGGTATCCCTGGTGTTCCTTCCTTTCTGCTCCTTATTATGACTTTTGTCCCCTGTGGAATAAGATTTCCTGAGTCGAAATATACCTTTTTAGGTTTTCCTCAGATGTTTTGGATGTTTGATATCTCTCACCCTCATACCGGTCTTAGATATTCATTCTCCCTGAGCGTGTTGTTCTCTCACCCTTATGTCGGTGTTTCGACCACATGTCTCCTTGAGCTTATTACCCAGTAACCGGTAATACCTCACCCTGTTGTTCCCTCAGATGAGTCCTGTTCGAACATTCCCCAGCAAAGTCCCTTAGTGGATTTTCCCCCATCTGAGTCCGGATTTTCATCCGAAGTATCCTTTATGGATAGTTTTGCTGTATTGGCATATTCCCCAATACATGCATCTTTGAGTCAGCTCGAGTCCTTCCATTGATTTATTTTCATGGAATTCTTCTTGCGTCCCTCACCAAGTCCTAAGTCGTGACCTACTCACGCATTTTTTCCCTTTCTTATCCCCATTAGAGTCCCCAAAGTCTATGTCCCATGGAGTGTGTTACTCATATGGACTGTCAGTTTCTCCTGATTTTCCTTTTCTCTTTGTGGACACACATCTCCACAGAGTATTACCCTTTTGCATACATACATTTGCATCATGAGGTCTCTTAGGGACCAAAATTCGTCTTTTTGTTATTATTTAAGCCCATTCTACCTCGTCGAGACGAAGATTTTAACCTTCACTTCTCCGGCTAGAATGACCTTAAATAGGGGCATCTGTAAGACCCCAATTTTGGCCCTAAGATCCCTCATGGCATCATAACATGGCATTTGCATAGCCTCAAGGATCATAAGCATCTTGGCTCCTTACCTTTGGGTGGGATCTTTTGAGATCACCAATCATACTTGAATTGTATATTATTGCTTTTCTCATTTTTATTTACTAACCAAAAGCACAAAAAAAATGTCACTAATATCTCTTGTTTGTAGCTTGAGCAGTCACAAGGTCTAAAGCTTCTAGGAGATCCTATGTGCATTGATATGGCTAAGAGAAGATGAAAGCAATCATGACAATGGTTCCCAAGGCTCTCATCCATCAAATATGCCTCCCAAGCATCTCAATTCATCATTTTGATCAAAGCAAATCAAAGGGTTTGAGGCTTGTTTCCCAAGGAAACCCTAATTCATTTATTCATCAACTGTGCCTTGCTCATGAAGCAACCTAACCCATGGTCAAATACAATCAAGGGAAGTTCTTTAATTCATAATTTCATGCATATTTGAACTTATTTGAGTGTCCTCAATCATCAATTCATCAAGATATGAGGTTTGGACTTGAGAAGTTGATCAGTCAATTCATCTGACCATTTTGAAATACACTGAGACCTAACTTTTATGTGTTTGTCAAATAGAGATGACCCCAAGAGAAAAAATGTTCTTAAGGACTATATGAACAACTTTCATGTTCATAAAAAATTGATTTGAATATTGGAAGGTCATCATCCATTCCAAGACATTATAGGTCATTTTGACTGAAACCCTAATTTTGGGTCAACTTCCCAAGGACATAACTCCTTCATTTTTCATGATTTTGAGGTGAGATCAAATGCATTGGAAAACTTAAGATGTATAATTCAAATGTTATGTTGAACAAAATTTCAAAATCTCAAAATAAACACATGTGATAATGCAAAACATTGTAGGTCACTTTGGACCAAATGCATTGAAATGTGAAAAAGTCCAACTTCAAGTGCCCATAAATTCTTCATCAAAAATACAAATGATGCAAAATGTAGGTCCAAATTTAGTGCCTTGAAAATATCTACAACTTTCATGTTGAAGATTTTGTCATTTGCAGCTTGCATCATTGAGACAGAAGGGCTTGAACTTTGGCCAATTTTGAAAATCTCACATATGCATGTTTTGCACCCTACACTTCAAGTCCAATTTTCATCAATTTCCAAGGCCCAAGTGGAGTTTTAATCAACATAACAAATGATCCTTATACAATAAGCTTTCCAACCATTACTCATGAGGTGGTGTTCCTATTTTTAACATGGCATTTTCGAAGACTTGAATATTATAGTGCATTTTTGGAAAATCATTTCAATTGCCTTGCATGAGCTCATACAGTCCAATCTGCACGTTGTAGCGGTGTATTCGTCGCCATATGATTTATCAATTAAACCATAAGCAAAGCATACAATGAAGTTTCGAGTCGCCACCGCACTTTTATTTATCCAAAGGACTGGCTAAAAAGCGAACAAAAGCCTAAGAAGTTTTACACGTAGAAAACTAATAAAAGATGAGAGATTCCAGGTAAGGGGTAAGTTACGCAACGGGAAGGTGTTAGGCACCCACTACGTCCTAGGTACTCCTAGGGAGCCCTTTTCACACTTGTTATGACAAATTGTTATTTGTTATGACATATGCATTGTGCAAACATGAGTGAGATGGTGAGAAAAGAATGTACAAGTTTTATTGGATTATTGGGTTCGAACGGATGAACCCGTTGCCTACGTACCTTCCATCAAAGGTAAGGATCAGAACGCCGTAGTTCGGCTAAAAGATTTCCAAAAGTTGGTGGATTCAGTTTTAAACACAAGCACTGAGGCTTTTCATTATCAATGGGAGAACACTCGACCAAAAACAACGTCCACCATGCGAGGATAGCTTCGACGTACTAGAGGGGTTAGCCCTGTTTTCAGTACGGAAGTCTTACTGTCGACTCACTAAGGATAGGCAAGATTTACATCAACCACAATGATAATTGAAACCTATGGCTAATGCGAAAAGATTAACAATGGACAGAGCCAAAACAAGTGAATGAGTGATGTTAATTGATTGTGATTATGAAAATGAAGTCAAAGTATGATTAAGATTGATTCAAGGAAGTATTATGAAATGAAGTTTGAAAAAAAGTCAAGGACTTGAGTCCAGGTTTTTAGTTTGAAAACATGAAGAAGTTTGCACAATGTCTATGTCAAGTTTAAGATCAAAGTGTGAAAAGGTTCTAGAACAGAATGAGGATGAATGAGTGAGGATGGGTTGTAAAACTTCTCAGGAGGTTCACTTCTTGAGATCATATAGAGGATGATTCAAGGGTGTCCTTTGGAATGGAAAGTAAGTAATGATGAAATAAACAAACAAATGATACTGGATGCCACTCAATGGTCTTACTCCAATCTCACAAACAAAAGCGGATATCGGATACCAATAGCTGGATTTACACCAATCTCCTAAAACAGACATGGATATCAGAGGCCACTCAATGGTCTTACACTAATCTCCTCAAAAAGAAAACAATGAAGAAAAATGGAAATCAACTGCCAGCTTGTGGGACTTAGGTTAACTCCACACATGATCATAGGAAAGCAAATGCCAACTCGTGGGTCTTACAATTGCATCCTCTCATAAACAGATAAAATAAAACAGTAGATGTCAGATGCCAACTTGTGGGACTTACTCTGACATACACAGTATGATCCTAGGAAAACAAATGCCAACTCGTGGGACTTACAATTGTATCCTCACATACAAACAAATCAAGCAAAGATAAGATGAGTGGCCAATGTGATGGTCTTATACTCACTTCCATATCATAGGAACAAATGCCAACTTGTGGGACTTACAATTGTCCTCAATGGGTAAACAACAATAATGATGTCAAACAGACAAAAGAGATGCTCATGCATTAATGGCAATTGATGATGATAAATGCATAACATACAGGCAAGCAAGTGCATATGAAGCAATCAAACAATCAATGAGAATCAAACAGCACACTCTATAGCCAAACAAGGGGGCTCACACAAGAGGGTTTGACTTTGAAAGTCCACTGTAATAGGTGAAGGTCGCTCTTAACCTTGCCATTGAGAGGCTAAGGTGAAGCAGATGAAGAGGAGATGAGGGGTGTGCCTCATTGCTTCTATCTCAGATCAGAGAGAGCATCAAAGAAAGTGTGGGAGTTCAGAAAGTAGGAACTCTCTCCACATTATTGACTCGATTAGATATTGGGTATTTATCTCAATGCTTCAACCATGTAATGGGAGCAAAGAGAGGACACACTGAATAGTGGGGGATAGATTGCTTATCCCTACCTTCCACCAATTGCCTTACTTGAAGGACTTTTCCTGCTTGGGACAAATATAAACACACACAGGCATTGCCTCTTAAGGAGGACTTCAGACAGTTTGCCCGGTCAAATAACAGACCGGGTCTCCAGACTACATGAAGAAGAAAGGTTTATACCTCAAAGCAAATGCTAAAAAAGCAAAGCAAGCAAGTTCAAAGAACTTAAGCAACTAAAGTACCTGAAAAAAGTCAAACTCATTAGTAAACAAGTCAACAGTCAAAATCAAAAGGAAATAAACCCAATAGTCAACCACAGAGGGACTAATTGTGCAAGGCACAAAGACTCAAGTATGTGAGTCACACCTACAAAACAAAGGTTAGCACATTAAACAATCAAACTAAAACACATTTGAATGATCCTCAAGGCATTGGTGCTTAACCTGAAACAGATGAACTCAACATAAGCTTAGAAGACCACTAGGACTAGCCTAGGGTCAAAGATGAAAGAAAAAGTCAAGGCAGCAAGGAAAAGTCAACCCAAACCAAGACTAAACATTCAAGAAGTATTCTCAATTAGATTCATAATCAAATCATGCATCATTGTCATTTTGTAAACCAAAGAAGTCAAAACATGGCAATAGGAAGCACAAATAGGTCAACAGCAAGACCTCATCCAAAAGTCAACCCAATCAATTTCAAAAATCATGAAATAAATCACACTCAATCCTAACATCTAGCATGGTATACATGTAAAATTTCATGGCATTTGGATGAGAGGAAGGCAGTCAAGTAAAATCATGAAGTCAAACCAAATTCAAGTAAGCATGATGAAAGTCAACAAGCATGGGTCAACTTCAAAAAATCATATCAATTTGAAAACAGAAGAGAAATGAATGAGATTAACACCAATGCAAAGCTTGAGATGTCTAGTTATCACATATGAAATTTCATGGTCATACAATAAGATTTGAGAATTTCACAAAAGATTTGGCAACATGTATCACATAAAGTCAACAAATGAACAAGCATGGAAGAAAATTCTCAATCAAATGGAAAACAGCAAGATTAATTCCAGGAAAATTCATACACAAACTAGACATGTGGAGGATGGTTCATGCAAAATTTGGGGTCAATTGGATAAGAGGAAGCATGTGAACAAAAATTGGAAAATACATGATCATGGTATAGCACCAAATGTAACACATAACTTCAAAAATTCAAAGCTCACAAACCACAAATGGGAAATGCATAAAGTCTATATGGAAACAAAGGTCAATGTGTCTAGTTTCACCACAAAACGTTTCAAAGGCATTGGACATAACATGAGTATTTCACAATTGAAATGGCACAATGTATCATTTTGGCATACATGTTGGGAAATCAATTATCATTTAAAATCCAGCCACTGAAAAATTAATTAAAATTCACAATAAAATAGAGGACACATTCATGAGTTTAATGCAAAAAATCTCACAATTTTTGAGTTGAAATGAATTAAAAATGAATTATGGAAGTTGAGACATAATTGGAGCAAAACATGAACAAGATAGCATAGCATAAGGTCAAACAGGTGGTCAACGATGGCAGTTTTGTAATATCTGCAGTCACTTATTGAAGTGCTGCGTTTTGGGCAAGGCAAGGAAATGTTCCTATTGGCTCCCAGCCAATGGAACAGTAAACACACCAATGAAATTTCACATTTTCTGTTTTTAGAAACCCTTAGGGTTTATGCAGCCAAGGCATCTCAACATTTTCAAACAAAATCATGAACAACAAATGTAAACAGTACCAGCAAACAAACAATGGCCATGCAACATTAACCAATCCACAGAACAAACATAATCCAAGGGAGAATTCTGGAAATGCTTAGGGTTCTAGAACAACAGCATGGCATTGCAAGCAAAGTCATCATTAATCAAAATACAAACCTCATGGCAAGCAAAACATGGCAATGAAACAGTATGCTCATGCACATCTAAACAGCAACACACCAATACAACATTCAAGCAAAAGTCTGGACAGGATAAGTAGTTTAACAGCAGCATGTCATCATCTCCAACATTCATCAGTCAATCATCAACATGAACAACAACATTAACAAATAATTGTGGCCATGAAACATCTTCAACTAGCAACAAAACAATCATAACCATGGGAGTTTTTTGGACAGATTCATGATTCAAGCATAACAGCAGGGCATTAGCAGCATCAAGTTCATATTTATGATTCATCAACATCAAAAAAAGTTTCAAACACAAACACACAACAGCATAGCATTCAGCAAGCAGTCAACAGCATACCACATAGCTCTCATGGATTTTCTAGGCATGGTTATAAGGTTCAAAACGACAGCACACAAAAACTCGACCAGCAATTACAACAGCATAGCATTTGGCAATGTTCTCATAGCAAGCAATCAACAGCATACAACACAGTCATATGGATTTCAGGGCAATGTTCATGGGGTTTCAACACTGCAGCAGGGTTTAATCAGCATGGCACCAATGTAATCCACGACCTAAAATTCAACCAAGCATCATACAATCATCATGGTAATGAGATACATCATGCAATCATAAGCAACACTGGTGGCCAACACACATGCACATGTACAGGATTTCTGGAAAAAATATATTAAGCTTCAAGAACAGCAGTAACAACATCATCACCAAACATCAATCACCAAATCATGAACAACAACATCCACAATAAAACATGGCCATGAGCATTTATCATCATGCAACCCTAGCTAACAGCAAGACAACATAAGCATGAGGAATTTTTGGACAGAAATAGGGTTCAATACAACAGTGCATTCATCATTCAATGTTCAAACATGGAAATTTCGAAATGTCCAGAAATCCAAATCAAGCATACCACTAGCATCAACACACTTCAAGCATCACAAATATATCATCACTTTTCACTAAATCATTGTAGACAAGCCAAATCGAAGGAAAACATGTTTGGTCATGAAAATGAGAGTTCAGATTTCTCCATCATGGGAGCACCATTTTAAATGAAACAAAATGCATTGAAACCAGCATATAAGGATCTTTCATAAACACATTATGGCATGGCAAAAGGAGAAGGTCGATTACTTACTTGTTTTGGAAGAAAATCGAGTTGCAGTGTTGTTTTGGTGATTATGAATGCAAACAGATGAAGAGAATGTGTTGGAATGATGAATCCTTGGGGCCCTTTAGCTCAGCAAAGCTTGTAACCCTCCAAATCTCCTTTCACCATTGCTATGCTCTTTGAAAACAGACCAAGAAAAGGGCTGTGCAGATGAGGTTTAGTGGTTCCAAAGATCTCACAAAGATGCCTAGGTGAAGAAACAATCCAAGTTGTTCAAGGGTTTCTTGTGTTTCGAGCAGAAAATGCCAATATGCCAAATTGCAAGAATGAGGAGAATGCAGTTTTTCTGTGGTTTCCAAGTTGTGGCTAGGGTTGTGAATCATCAGAAAAATACTTTATATATGCTGTTTAATCTCCACTAATCAAATGGTAAGCTAGCTTAGTTTAAAATGGACCAATTGCAAATTTGCTAATTGTGTACAAATGGAAATGGTGGTGCAAAACTGTACCCGAGTTGGGCTTGGACAGGCTGTACACAGACCAGGTTTTTTGCTGTTTTGCATCTGTTTGTGGTTTACTAACATTGCCTTGCTCAAATGAAACTAATTGTACAATTTGCCAATTTGGAAAATGTGGAAAATGGAGGTGTATGTGCTGGTCGAATGGGCCTTCTAGCAGGCTGCCAATGATCATGTTTTTGCTGTTTGTGGCTGTACATGAGATGCTGTACTTGATTTGCTTTTTATGAAACCATTTGCCAAATTTTCAAGTTTTGCGTTTTGGTCCAAAGTGATAGCATAATGGTAGTATGATGATGATTTAAGGCTTGAGACAAGTCACAAATGTGATTTAAAACATTTTCCAATTGGCAAAAATGAGAAAAAGTCCATAAATCAAAAAGTCAACTGTGAGTCAAACTTTGATTTTTAAAGGAATAGGTCCAAAAATGCCATTTTGAATGGTAGGGTTTTGGTGTATGAAATTTATATTTTTGGAAAGAGGATGAAAAATGTGGTGTGTAGGAAAAACCCCACCAAATTTGGCCTTATGGTTTGAGAGATATGGCTCTTTGAAGTTCAAAAATTGGTGAAAATGATTTGATCATATCTTGACAACCACACATGGGATTTGGGAGTTCTTGGACTTTTTGAAAATGGGAAGACAAGATCTTCAACTTTCATGTTGGGCAAAAACTCATTTGAAGCTTGTATCATGATGCAAGTTGAGGATCAAGAAGTTTCTATTTTTGGCAGTTGAAATTACAGGTCCACTTTCTATTTCTGGAAATTTTCTGATTGGCTTCAAATTCTTCCATGATGTTGATTGCCATGACACATGAGGCCTATTAGGACATGAATAAGCTCCTTCAAACCATTTCCATCCATCAGAACCAAAGAATCAACCACAGTTGACCAACTTTGACTTTTCTAGGGTTTTGGACTGACTGTGCACTTCTGATGAACTCCAAACCCTAATTCCTTGAGACCTTGACTTCAAATGATGTCCCAAGTTGTGTGAACTCTTGATTATTGATCATGGTGCCCAAATTCCACAAGAATGGCCACCATCCACTACTTTGACTGACTGTTGACTGTTTAGGGTTTTGACCTGGTTGTGCATTGACTACTGACCTCTGAGCCTTCCACCCTTGACTTGAACACTTCAAAAAGACCCCCAAGGCATGTGAACTTGTTGGACAAACCCTAGGGCTCTGATTCCTTGAGAAATACCTTTGCTTGATTGATGGACTGATCTCCTGATCAGTTTGACCTAATTCTGGCTTGCTTGCTCTTGAGGCAACTGTGGACTATGCAAATGCTATGCAATGTACCAATGATATGCTATGACTTAATATGAAATGGTATGTATAATGATAGGCGCAAATTTGAGGTGCTACAGCTGCCCCTATTCAATCAGCTGGGAACCCGAACGGATGATAGCAGTGGCTGTCAGACTTTCAGGGTAAACAGGGATTGAATACAAAAGAACCGTAGAAATTTGCACCGACTGGATATAATACAAGAATGCCTGTCAGGATCGGCAAAGAAACAGTCTTGAAAGAACAGTCCGTCTGGAACGGAAAAGAAATCGGCCTGAATACCAAAACAGAAACGTCGACCTGGATACCAAAATAAATGGTAACACAGGGATAACCAATGCCTGAGCGTCGTAAGTACATCGACCTGATCGTCGGAAACTTCTTCGGTCTGAACACCGGAAAAAACATAAGTACATCGACCTGATCGTCGGAAACTTCTTCGGTCTGAACACCGGAAAAACATAAGTACATCGACCTGATCGTCGGAAACTTCTTCGGTCTGAACACCGGAAAAACATAAGTACATCGACCTGATCGTCGGAAACTTCTTCGGTCTGAAAACCGGAAAAACATAAGTACATCGACCTGATCGTCGGAAACTTCTTCGGTCTGAAAACCGGAAAATTGGCCTGAGTGCCATGAGTACATCGACCTGATCGTCGGAAACTCCTTCGGTCTGAATACCGGAAAAAACATAAGTACATCGACCTGATCGTCGGAAACTTCTTCGGTCTGAACACCGGAAAAACATAAGTACATCGACCTGATCGTCGGAAACTTCTTCGGTCTGAACACCGGAAAATTGGCCTGAGTGCCATGAGTACATCGACCTGATCGTCGGAAACTCCTTCGGTCTGAATACCGGAAAAAACATAAGTACATCGACCTGATCGTCGGAAACTTCTTCGGTCTGAACACCGGAAAACATAAGTACATCGACCTGATCGTCGGAAACTTCTTCGGTCTGAACACCGGAAAATTGGCCTGAGTGCCATGAGTACATCGACCTGATCGTCGGAAACTCCTTCGGTCTGAATACCGGAAAACACATGAGACATATTATCTATAGCCGTCAAAACGTAGATAATAAACTCGCATGGAAGATTATCCATAACCGGGTTGTAGGTTGTTAAATGCATAATCGACCGAAAAGAAAGGCATCCGGGTACCAAACTAGGTATGCAAAAGATGACCAATCAAAAGAGGACAAAGTTGCTAACTCGGAGCAATATCCAAAAGAAGGGAAGACCCAATGGGGACAATACTGCTTGATCAAGGCAAGTATCCAAGGGGAAAGAATATCAATACTGCAAACTTGGTATTGATAACTGCAAAGAGGGGATTACATCTACCGGTTTGTATGCAGAAATCCACGGAAAAGTAACCAGTCATCATCGGGATGAGCACAAAGGGTTAACTCCAACAAGGGGAGAACGTGGGATTTTACAACTACCAGCTAGTGGGTATAAAACCACAAAGATAGGACTTACAGCTACCGGTTTGTAGGTAGAGGCCAACAATTCCGCTGAGGATAAGATGAATGAGTGCCGGTTAGTGAGCGACTATTCATTTATGCCCCAAGGAAGCACAAGAGACAGCCAACAGGAAGCCAATTTAGGATCGATCCAAAAAGGCAGACTGAAACAAGACTCATCCTAATGAGGAAAGAACTCAATAGGGAAAACCCATCCCATGTAGGGAGAGAACGGAAGCAACCGTCATCCACGAGGATGTATCTCAGTGGGGAAATGGTAGGAAAGGATAGACACTTTCTGCTTAAGGGGTAGACTCTATATGGAGAGATCAGACACGCCCACTTCTGTTAAGGGAATGGACCCAAGCTTGCAAAATGATGCCAACTTCGGGGAGTAACACTGCTGGGGATACTCACTCAACCAAGGAGTCACTTGTCGGGAACACTAACTTCCCAACCATGCTGATAAACCCAATTCTGAAGCCGATCCAATGGCGCGATGCTAAACTCTTTTCAACGATCCGACTTCGGCGGGCCACCACGGCCTTGGGCTAATGGACATATTTGCAACTTTGATGTATGAGTTTTTTAATGTCCTCTGACCATGATCGTGGGAATGCTATGCACTAATGATGCAATATGCTATGCTTGTCTAAATGATGTATGCATAAACACATATCTCCTCCAGAGACAACACCGGGGAACTCCAGGAACATTGCTGAGGATCTTACAACCACGTCAACTTCCACCCTGCCAGGGAAAGACAAACCTTGTTTGGGAGCATACAGACGACTTGTCAGGGATAATCAGGCGACCTCACTGGGGAAAGCCAACCAATCCACAAGTAGGATCGAATTCCGCTTGGGAAAATAACTGCTCCGCTGGGGGAAGATAAACCAAGCCAACCTTTGGGGAATAAGGCTCATACAAACCTCAGATAAAATAGACTATACCTTGGGGAATAACTGCTACTCCGCCGGGGACGACCCACAATGTTCACAAGTAGAAAAGACTCAACTGGAGATGTAGGTATCCGTCTGCCATGGACACCCGTCCAATCCACTGGTAGGGTAAACTCTGCTGGAGAGACCGATGCTTCGCTGGGGAAGGCTTACACAAACCCTAGTTAGGAGAACGATTCCGTCTGGGGAAAGCACTGTTGGGGAATGCTCACAGATGATGACCTTGCTGGGGAAAATGTTCACAGGTGACGACCTGCAAACTGGAACAAACAGATGCCCCAGGGAGTTCATGGACAAGATACGCTCAAGTGTCCTCAACATTCAAAATGATTTTCAAATGTTTTAATCTTCCTGCACGTCATTGTTTAGCCTTCATGTTTTTATGTGCAATGTTTATCAAAATTTGGACGTTTTTGCAAACAAAACAGTAAAAGTAAAAACAAGAGAGCAATTTATCTGAATAACGACTTTTATTGATTGAAAGTGTGCCTGAAGAGGCAAATACATTGGGAAGCAATTCCTAGAAAGAGGTAATTGCGCACAAAAGGAAAATAAACTATCCTAATGGCAATGTGAACACGGCATCCACTGTTTCCCAACTCTGTTATAACTCATAGACCATCAGTTTCCTCCCAATTCCTTGCTTTCTGAGAAGAATGACTGGACCGATCACATCTGTCGAGATGGTAGCTGACGAAGCATGACGAAGTACAGATAACTCAGATTGTAGTCTTCGCTTTAATCCCTCTTTGGCTGGATCGCCCTTTCGGTTTTCAATCCACCGGGATACCCATTTTTGCCTAAGCCGCCCTTGCGGGTTTTCGACTTACCGGGTGTACAGTTTTTTCATTTTATCCCTAATTTTTGCCCGAACCTTTTCTTTCTGTTTTTTGGTTCGCCGGGATGCCCATTTTTGCCTGGACTCTTTTATTCTTTTGTCCAGCGGGTCAATTTTATGCGAAGTATTTTTTGACTACATCTGAGTTGACAGGGGAAGGAAAGTCTTCACCATCCATAGTTGTAAGCATCAAGGCTCCACCGGAGAAGACCTTCTTCACAACATATGGACCTTCGTAATTAGGAGTCCACTTGCCCCTGTTATCTGTACCGGGAGGAAGGATCCTCTTCAAAACTAGATCGCCAGTTTGAAATGTTCGAGGACGCACTTTCTGATCAAAGGCTCGCTTCATCCTTCTCTGATACAACTGCCCATGGCAAACAGCTGCTAACCGTCTCTCTTCGATAAGGCTTAACTCATTAAACCTGGTACGAATCCACTCGGCTTCGTCCAGCTTGACATCTAATAACACCCTCAGAGAAGGGATCTCCACTTCAACTGGTAGGACTGCTTCCATACCATATACAAGGGAGTAGGGGGTTGCCCCGGTCGACGTACGTACTGAGGTACGGTACCCATGCAAAGCGAAAGGCAACATCTCGTGCCAATCCTTGTACGTAACGACCATCTTTTGCACAATCCTCTTGATATTCTTGTTTGCCGCCTCCACAGCACCATTCATCTTTGGTCTGTAAGGAGAAGAATTGTGATGTTCAATCTTGAAATCTCTGCACAGGTCTTTCATCATCTTGTTGTTGAGATTCGAACCATTGTCAGTGATGATTCTCTCAGGGACTCCATAACGACAGATGATTTCTTTCTTGATGAACCGGGCAACCACTTGTTTGGTGACGTTGGCATAGGAAGCTGCTTCCACCCATTTGGTGAAGTAATCGATCGCAACCAAGATGAAGCGATGTCCATTCGAAGCAGTAGGCTCAATCTTCCCAATCATGTCAATGCCCCACATGGCGAACGGCCAAGGCGAGTTCATGACATTCAACGGGCTTGGTGGTACATGCACCTTGTCGGCATAGATTTGACACTTATGGCATTTCCGAGCATATTTGAAGCAATCGGATTCCATAGTCATCCAATAATAACCGGCTCTCAGCAATTTCTTCGACATTGCATGACCACCAGCGTGGGTACCAAACGAACCCTCGTGCACTTCTTGCATTAACAGGTCTGCTTCGTGTCTATCCACGCATCTGAGCAGAACCATGTCAAAGTTCCTTTTGTATAGCACATCATCCTGATTCAAATAAAAGCTTCCAGCCAGCCTTCTCAGGGTCTTCTTATCATTCCTCGACGCACCCTCAGGATACTCTTGAGTCTTGAGGAAGTTCTTGATGTCATAATACCATGGCTTATCATCAATAGCATTAACAGACTCGGCTGCAAACACATACGCAGGCCTCTCGAGTCGATTCACAGCAACTTGTGGCACATGATTCCACCAATGAACCTTTATCATGGAAGATAAAGTAGCCAATGCATCAGCCATCTGATTCTCGTCTCGGAGGACATGATATAACTTCACCTTCTTGAAGAACGTCAGTATTCTTCTGGTGTAATCTCTATACGGAATCAGATGCGGCTGGTTCGTATTCCAATCTCCATTGACCTGATTGATCACTAGAGCTGAGTCTCCAAATATGTCAAGTGTTTTGATCCTCAGATCAATGGCTTCTTCTATCCCCATGATACAAGCCTCATACTCAGCTTCATTGTTGGTGACGTCGAAAGTCAATCTGGCAGAGAAAGGTATATGAGCACCTTTGGGATTGATCAACACTGCCCCAACACCGTTACCGTTCATATTCACAGCCCCATCGAACATCAGTGTCCACTTGTCATCAGGATCCGGTCCTTCCTCAACAAGCGGCTCTTCACAGTCTTTCGTCTTTAGGTACATGATGTCTTCATCGGGGAATTCAAACATCATAGGCTGATAGTCTTCAATTGGTTGTTCAGCAAGATAATCTGACAGAATACTACCTTTGATGGCCTTCTGTGACGTGTACTGAATGTCATACTCCGTTAAGATCATCTGCCAACGGGCAACACGTCCGGTGAGAGCTGGCTTCTCAAAGATGTATTTCACAGGATCCATCCTAGAAATCAACAGAGTAGTATGGTTCAACATATACTGCCTTAGTCGGCGAGCAGCCCAGGCCAAAGCACAGCAAGTTTTCTCGAGCAGTGAGTATCTTGTTTCACAGTCGGTAAACTTTTTGCTTAGGTAGTATATGGCATGCTCTTTTCGACCAGACTCGTCATGCTGCCCCAATACACACCCCATTGAAGTCTCGGTGACTGAAAGGTACATGATCAGTGGTCTCCCTGGAACTGGAGGAATCAGGATTGGAGGTTTCTGTAAATACTCCTTGATTTTGTCAAAAGCTTTCTGACAGTCATCATTCCATTTGATTGCCTGATTCTTTCTGAGCAGTTTGAAAATGGGTTCACATGTGGCAGTTAGATGAGATATGAACCTTGCAATGTAGTTCAACCTCCCTAAAAACCCACGGACTTGCTTTTCCGTCTTCGGTTCAGGCATCTCTTGAATAGCTTTGACTTTAGCTGGATCTACCTCAATCCCTTTCTCACTGACAATGAAGCCTAAGAGCTTCCCGGATCTCACTCCAAACGTGCACTTGTTCGGATTCAGCCTCAGTTTGAACTTGACCAGTCTGTCAAACAACTTCTGCAGATTAACCAGGTGCTCCTCTTCTGTCTGCGACTTCGCAATCATATCATCCACGTACACTTCGATTTCGTTGTGCATCATGTCATGAAAGAGAGTCGTCATTGCCCTCTGATAGGTAGCACCGGCATTCTTCAGCCCAAATGGCATCACTTTGTAGCAGAAAGTGCCCCAAGGTGTAATGAATGTCGTCTTTTCCATGTCCTCCGGCGCCATCTTGATCTGATTGTAGCCTGAGAAACCGTCCATGAAAGAGAATACCGAGGACTGAGCCGTATTATCCACCAATACATCGATGTGAGGTAATGGGAAATCATCTTTCGGACTCGCCCTATTCAGATCCCGGTAATCGACACACATCCTGACTTTGCCATCCTTCTTCGGCACGGGAACAATGTTGGCAACCCACGGCGGGTAACTGGTGACAGCCAAGAAACCTGCATCCCACTGCTTCTGAACCTCTTCCTTGATCTTGACCGCCATATCAGGACTTGTTCTGCGAAGCTTCTGCTTGACTGACGGGCATTCTTCTCGAAGAGGTAACCGATGCACCACAATGTCTGTATCCACCCCAGGCATATCTTGGTATGACCAGGCGAATATTTCCACATATTCTCTTAGCTTCTCGATTAGCCTCCTCTTGACAGAGTCTTCTAAAGCAGCCCCAATCTTGATTTCTCTTCTGGCGTCCTCAGTACCCAGATTAATAACTTCCAACTCCTCCTGATGAGGTTGGATGACCCTTTCCTCTTGCTTCAGTAGTCTGACCAATTCTGCCGGGAGTTCACAGTCTTCCTCACTCTCCTCTTCAGCTTGGTAGATGGGATTGTTGAAATCATACTGAGCCATAACAGAGTCGTTCACAGTGGATGCCAAAAGATCATCTCTGCATGTTTAATGTTTTGTTTTTAGAAAAAGATTTCAATAAAGTCACAAAAAACAAAAACATTGCCATTTTTATTGTTTTGAAAAAGTGGAAAACAGAAAATAGAAAGACAAAGATCTCAAAAGTTTGATTGAAAAAACGTCCTTCATTTATAAACATTGTGAACATGATGTGGCCCTACAATGAACCACTACGCCCTGGGCAGAACGTAGGATTTTTCATGCAAAAATGAAAAAACAAAAGAAAATTACTCTGTCAGTAGAGTAACTTGGACCACTTCTTCAGCCGTCCAATTGTTGATAACCTCGCCTGGTGCGCAAGGGCGGACCCAGACATCCAAATCACGATCACTGTCTTCACCATCAGTAGCAAAGACGTCTCCATGGTTCATCAGCCCAGCGCTGGTGAAGGTGCTCGGACCTGCTTGTACGCTCTGCTCTGCTGCGAGAGGCTCGTACCCAATGCCGAATTTGTCTTCCTTTACCGGCAAGTCAACCATCTTGCCCCAGCCCTCTGCTTTACCGGAGTCCACCACTTCTTTTGCTTGCCTGTATGACGAAATTGAAGCACCCGGCTTCCTCTGCTCAGCACAAGCAACCCCTTCCAACGCCACAGTCTCGAATGCCTGGCACAGGGTTTCGTGGATCTCGCCATCCACCTCAACATATTTGAATGAGGAGAGATGACTCACCAGAATCTCCTCTTCACCACAGATGGTTACGATCTGGCCGTTCCAGACATACTTGAGTTTCTGATGGAGAGTCGACGAGACTGCTCCAGCCGCGTGTATCCAAGGACGCCCCAACAAACAGCTATAAGCAGGCTGAATGTCCATCACATAGAACACGATGTCGAAGACTTTTGGACCTATCTTCACTGGCAAAGTGACTTCACCAAACACAGACCGTTTGGATCCGTCGAATGCACGCACGATCAGGTCACTGGGAGTGAGCACGACTCCCTCAACATCGATTTTCTTTAATATTTGCTTCGGAAGGACATTCAGGGACGACCCGGTGTCCACTAGCACGTGAGATAGTACAGCACCTTTGCACTCCATAGTGATGTGCAAGGCTTTGTTGTGACTACGGCCCTCAGGCGTCAAGTCTAGGTCAGTGAAACCTACACCATGCCTGGTACTCACATTTGCTAGTACACCTTCCAGCTGGTTGACCGATATCTCTTGCGGGACATATGCCATATTCAACATTTTCAGCAAGGCGTCCCGATGTGCCTCAGAACACATCAGCAAAGAGAGTATCGAGATCTTCGACGGAGTCTGGTTGAGTTGATCAACGATCTTGTAATCACTCTTCTTAATGATCTTCATAAACTCCTCGACATCTTTCTGGAAAGAACCCTCAGCCTCCTTCTGAGCCGGTTCTTCGTCAACCATTGTTTGTTTGCCCTTAGCCCTTGCAGATGACTCAGCCGCAGCATCCCTCAAAGGCTGAGGAGCAAACAGTCGTCCACTCCTTGTGAAGCCTCCCTGTCCTCCAACATTGTCCACTACAGGACTTGCAACAGCAGGGATCCTCACAGGAGCACTGATCGTAACCGGTGCTTGCACAGCTGGTCTTGTCTGGTTACCAGCCCTTCTATCTCGGCGATAGGCGTTGTCATATCTCCATGGCACAGCTCTACTATTTTCAACTTGTCCTCTGCCGGACGCCACAATAGTAACTGGTGCACGGATGGTTACCGGAGTTGGGATGGTAACCGGAGTATTGCTGGTGGTGGGTACACTAACAGCCCCACGCCCTCTTCCTTCAGCCGGTTTATAAAAAATGGTGACAGTAGACACTGCCCCATTATCTCTGGTAGCACGGCTGAACTGCAAACAGCCCTCGTCCATCAAACTCTGAATTCCAGTCTTCAACTGGTCACAACCGTTGGCAGATTCTGAACAACCCACACAATCTTCTGAACAACCTGGGTCAACACCCCCCTCAACAATCGGCCCTTGACGACCAACAGAGACGTCTGAACATCTTCAACATCTACGATTAGGTCTTCAGCTTCCCCATCTTCAATGTTATTAACCCTATGCCCGCCATGTTGAGGCATAGGATTGTTTACCACATTCGGAACTGGAGAGAAGTTGATTGCTTTGGAATCAATCAAATCCTGGACCTTGTGCTGCAAAACCCGGCATCTTTCAGTATGGTGGCCTGGTGCCCCAGAATGAAAGTCACAGCGGACATTTGCGTCGTAGCCTGGAGGCAGTACTGTTGGGGTAGCCATGGTACGCAATTCAACAAACCCTAACCGGAGTAGTTCGGGTAATAATTCAGCGTACGTCATCGGCAATGGATCAAAACGTCGCTCAGCCATTCTTTGTCTGGGCTGATACGGACGTGGTTGTTGTTGTTGTTGTTGTTGCGGTTGTTGTTGAACTCTCTGTTGTTGTTGTGGACGAGGTTGAGGTGCAGGAATAGTCACTGCAGCCACTGGACGATACTGGTCTCTGTTGTTGTTGGCTCTGTACGCACCCCCTCTGTGCTGTACAGCATTGGTTTCTCCTTCTCTACGGCGAGGTGCCCCAGAGAAGGGTTTCTTAGAAGAAGATGAGGAACCAGCATCATGAATCCTCCCAGCCTTGATCAGGCTCTCAGTTCTTTCGCCGCAGATAACGACGTCAGAAAAACTTCCGAATGGGCAGCTTCCCATCCGGTCCATATAAACACCCTGAAGAGTACTGATGAACATATCAGTCAACTCCCTTTCCAGCATAGGGGGTTGAACTCTTGCAGCCAATTCGCGCCATCTCTGGGCGTACTCTTTGAAGCTCTCGTTGTTCTTCTGACAGAGACTCTGCAGCTGAGTCCTGGTTGGAGCCATGTCCATGTTGTGCTTATACTGCCTGAGGAACGCCTCACCCAGGTCTCTCCAGCACCGAATGGAATCCCGCTTTAACTCCATATACCAATCCAAAGACGCCCCAGATAGGCTGTCTTGGAAGAAATACATCCACATCTTCTCATCGTCAGTGTATGCGGATATTTTTCGGTAATATGCCTGCACATGGGTGCGAGGGCAGGAGGTACCGTTGTATTTGTCAAATGACGGCGCCTTGAATTTGTGCGGGATTCTCAGTCCTTCAACCAATCCCATGTTTGTAACGTCAAAACCGAGGGAGTTTTGACATTCCATTGCTCTGATCTTCTCAGCAAGGGCCTCTACTTTGCGATCTCTCGCATCATTTCTGCCCAAGATATCGTCGTCTTCACTGAGCATAGTGAGCAAATCCTCTTGTCTGTCAACAATTGGAATTCTGTTACGGACCGGAGCATGGATGACTCTGGGACTAACAGCATCTGGAGCAATCGGTTGACCGTTGACTCGGATACCCCTCAACTCTTCACCTACAGCATAGTCGTTGACGGGAATAGTGGCAGCAGGGACCTCAGGAACTGGGTTTCCTTCTTGCAGAGGCTGGTTGGGCGGTGGCAATGTAGCTTCTTGCCTCTGGACCATTGCTCGAAGCTCTTCCTGACCTTGTGCGACCCCTTGCATCATGTGCATGAATTGGGCCATGTTAGCCCTCATCTCAGCTAACTCGGCTTGTACTTGATCCATGTTGCGTTGATGGTTGAGCCTCGTTGAGTAGCGGTGCGGCCTTTGGTCAGCTATCCTGTCTGGACACAGGAATCAAAGTGAGAAGACGGCCTGAGAACACCTGTTTATGCAGAGATGATGCATGCAATGCTTGTGCAAATGCTTTGTTTTCAAGGAACCCTTAGGGTATTATTTGCAATATTTTGAATATTTTACACATTTTTAATTGCTCATGGAAATATTTCATTCAATATATTGAGACAAAGAAAGTACAGCATTCTTGAATTCAATACAAAGAGAAAAGGTAAATGACATCCTATGGATCCCTAGAAGCTCGGGATGCTGGAAGACGAGAAGTGCACAACTTCTTGATCTCTCTCTCATAGGCAGCCTCCATGTCAGCTTTCTCTTTTGCAAGTCGATCATACTTCCTCTTCCAGAATTTGGATGACTGAGGAAGCAGAGAAGTCCAAGTGTCGTTCGGATCGTCGATCACTCGGTGCTCGAGAAATTCAATCATAGCATCCTTCTCCTTGAGCTGCTGCAGCAATTCCTCCCTCTCACGGATCCAGGCACGCGAAAGGTCCTCCTCTCTCAACTCCTCTACACGTTGGGTAGGGAGGGTTGAAGGCCCAGCCATATCCAACGGTGTAGGTCTTGGATGATCATACGGCATCAGGTAGGTGGCAGCTCTCTGTCTGACCCAAGAAGTGTATGGCTCCAAAGCAATGCAGTTCTTTGGACCCAACTCATTCCTACTCTTCTTGTGAATACTACGCCAAGCACGGACAAATCTGGCTTTCAGGCCTTGGGGATCTTTACCCTCCTGAAAGAACGCACCTTCTAACAGAATGTTATTAGGCTTATCCTTCAGGGGGAACCCAAGCTGACGTCGTGCAAGAATAGGATTGTAGGTAATCCCACCACATGTGCCAAGAAGAGGCACATTAGGGAATTCCCCACAATAGTCGATGATCTGAACGGTATCGTACACGCGATCATACCAGGTGATATCATCATTGGTGAGAGACATGAGTCTCTGAGACCACCGTAGACATCCCTTGTTCTCCTTGAAAGCGACTGTCTGCGGCAAGTGCGAAATAAACCACTTGTACAGCAGGGGTAAACAGCAGACAATAACTCCTCCATTCTTCATATTCCTCAAGTGCATGGAGAAATAAGCATCACCCAACAAAGTCGGAACTGGATTAAGGACTGCAAAGATCCTAATAGCGTTCATGTCCACGAACTTGTCGAAGTTGGGAAACAGCACCAATCCATAGATAAGCAGTACGAATAGAGCCTCAAAGGCGTCCTCACTCATGGCCTTCCCATAGAAGGTAGCTTGGGAAATGAGGAATTCGGAAGAAAAACCTTGAATTCCGCCTTTGGTAGTCAGATTAGCTCCAATCAAATCTTCATCTATGTGCAATAAGCTAGCAATCTCTCGAGCAGATGGAATACTCTCTAGGCCACTGGACGGCACCTGATCCAGAATCGGAATCCCAATGAGGTGAGAGTATTCTTCCAAGTTGGCAGTAGCTGGAAGTCCGGAAATAGGAAGCAATGATGCAACGGATCGTAGAACTGAGCCAAGGTACTCATCAACCCTTCGTCAACCTGAGTGGTGAGCAGAGGTAGGAGCTTCCCATAGCGAGCTTTGAAACCCAAGGGATCTAATACATACGATGTCAGATTCCTTAACTCTTTTACATCGGGCTGCTTGAAGCTGTACTTCTTTGTATGTCTTTTTGGTCTTTCCATTGTCTGAAAATTTTGCAAATAAACCCTTTAAATTCCTTGAACATTTTTTTTTCTGATGATGACATGTATGCGGATGAATGCATGAATGCATGAATGCAACAAACACACTCAAGGATCAAGCAAGGCACACCAAACAAAGGTCGTGGGAAAGCTCTATGTACCCCTAATATCAATCATCCATTTTGGTGGATTTAGGTTTTCACCTTATCGACACCCAAGTTCCATTGATACTAACGGTACATGAACCGGTTCAAACATCCCTAATATCAACCAGCCACTTTGGTGGATTTTAGGTTTTGCACCTGATCCGGGATCCATTGATATTAACGATGTTTGAACGACTCAACCACGAATCACGGGTTTGTTGAGAGTCACGAGCATGGAGTTTCGGTTAAGAACCACCCAAAGGGAGTGTACTAGGGTTTAAACCTGCCAGACATGTTCTATCAGAGGTTCCCATAATCATCGTTCCATCTTTCGAATATTGTCGGAGGAACGAATACTCGTATTCCAAGAATATTCTCAAGAGAAACTCTTATGAGTGTAGTATCGCGTGACAATCGTGTCAGAACTGACATCTGAACGACCTCCGCACTACGGTCCTAAAAAATAGGCCAAGATGGGTTTGGTAAACTAAGGTCCTTGGCTTCTGCGGCGCATGATTGAAAGAATAATGCCTAACCACAAATAACTTGTGTGACATTATTAGTTCAACATGACCTCCACCAAGTGAATGGTCTCGCAAGTCAACTGGCTAAGGAATACTCCACACCAGTCAAAAAGACTATGCCATTCTCCTATCCTAGAGTGCACTCGAGTTCGGGTACAGAACTCATCTCACAGATCACCAAAGCAATCAGCAATGTATATCAAGCAATTCACGCATTACAATCAATACAGTGATCCCAAATTATACAAGAATAAGTCAAATAACAAATAACAATATATCACAACAAAGGTGAAAAGTAGGCACTACCGCCAAGGAAACTAGTCTCCCCAGTGGAGTCGCCACTTTTCTGTAGCGGTGTATTCGTCGCCATATGATTTATCAATTAAACCATAAGCAAAGCATACAATGAAGTTTCGAGTCGCCACCGCACTTTTATTTATCCAAAGGACTGGCTAAAAAGCGAACAAAAGCCTAAGAAGTTTTACACGTAGAAAACTAATAAAAGATGAGAGATTCCAGGTAAGGGGTAAGTTACGCAACGGGAAGGTGTTAGGCACCCACTACGTCCTAGGTACTCCTAGGGAGCCCTTTTCACACTTGTTATGACAAATTGTTATTTGTTATGACATATGCATTGTGCAAACATGAGTGAGATGGTGAGAAAAGAATGTACAAGTTTTATTGGATTATGGGTTCGAACGGATGAACCCGTTGCCTACGTACCTTCCATCAAAGGTAAGGATCAAAACGCCGTAGTTCGGCTAAAAGATTTCCAAAAGTTGGTGGATTCAGTTTTAAACACAAGCACTGAGGCTTTTCATTATCAATGGGAGAACACTCGACCAAAAACAACGTCCACCATGCGAGGATAGCTTCGACGTACTAGAGGGGTTGCCCTGTTTTCAGTACGGAAGTCTTACTGTCGACTCACTAAGGATAGGCAAGATTTACATCAACCACAATGATAATTGAAACCTATGGCTAATGCGAAAAGATTAACAATGGACAGAGCCAAAACAAGTGAATGAGTGATGTTAATTGATTGTGATTATGAAAATGAAGTCAAAGTATGATTAAGATTGATTCAAGGAAGTATTATGAAATTAAGTTTGAAAAAAAGTCAAGGACTTGAGTCCAGGTTTTTAGTTTGAAAACATGAAGAAGTTTGCACAATGTCTATGTCAAGTTTAAGATCAAAGTGTGAAAAGGTTCTAGAACACAATGAGGATGAATGAGTGAGGATGGGTTGTAAAACTTCTTAGGAGGTTCACTTCTTGAGATCATATAGAGGATGATTCAAGGGTGTCCTTTGGAATGGAAAGTAAGTAATGATGAAATAAACAAACAAATGATACTGGATGCCACTTAATGGTCTTACTCCAATCTCACAAACAAAAGCGGATATCAGATACCAATAGCTGGATTTACACCAATCTCCTAAAACAGACATGGATATCAGAGGCCACTCAATGGTCTTACACTAATCTCCTCAAAAAGAAAACAATGAAGAAAAATGGAAATCAACTGCCAGCTTGTGGGACTTAGGTTAACTCCACACATGATCATAGGAAAGCAAATGCCAACTCGTGGGTCTTACAATTGCATCCTCTCATAAACAGATAAAATAAAACAGTAGATGTCAGATGCCAACTTGTGGGACTTACTCTGACATACACAGTATGATCCTAGGAAAACAAATGCCAACTCGTGGGACTTACAATTGTATCCTCACATACAAACAAATCAAGCAAAGATAAGATGAGTGGCCAATGTGATGGTCTTATACTCACTTCCATATCATAGGAACAAATGCCAACTTGTGGGACTTACAATTGTCCTCAATGGGTAAACAACAATAATGATGTCAAACAGACAAAAGAGATGCTCATGCATTAATGGCAATTGATGATGATAAATGCATAACATACAGGCAAGCAAGTGCATATGAAGCAATCAAACAATCAATGAGAATCAAACAGCACACTCTATAGCCAAACAAGGGGGCTCACACAAGAGGGTTTGACTTTGAAAGTCCACTGTAATAGGTGAAGGTCGCTCTTAACCTTGCCATTGAGAGGCTAAGGTGAAGCAGATGAAGAGGAGATGAGGGGTGTGCCTCATTGCTTCTATCTCAGATCAGAGAGAGCATCAAAGAAAGTGTGGGAGTTCAGAAAGTAGGAACTCTCTCCACATTATTGACTCGATTAGATCTTGGGTATTTATCTCAATGCTTCAACCATGTAATGGGAGCAAAGAGAGGACACACTGAATAGTGGGGGATATATTGCTTATCCCTACCTTCCACCAATTGCCTTACTTGAAGGACTTTTCCTGCTTGGGACAAATATAAACACACACAGGCATTGCCTCTTAAGGAGGACTTCAGACAGTTTGCCCGGTCAAATAACAGACCGGGTCTCCAGACTACATGAAGAAGAAAGGTTTATACCTCAAAGCAAATGCTAAAAAAGCAAAGCAAGCAAGTTCAAAGAACTTAAGCAACTAAAGTACCTGAAAAAAGTCAAACTCATTAGTAAACAAGTCAACAGTCAAAATCAAAAGGAAATAAACCCAATAGTCAACCACAGAGGGACTAATTGTGCAAGGCACAAAGACTCAAGTATGTGAGTCACACCTACAAAACAAAGGTTAGCACATTAAACAATCAAACTAAAACACATTTGAATGATCCTCAAGGCATTGGTGCTTAACCTGAAACAGATGAACTCAACATAAGCTTAGAAGACCACTAGGACTAGCCTAGGGTCAAAGATGAAAGAAAAAGTCAAGGCAGCAAGGAAAAGTCAACCCAAACCAAGACTAAACATTCAAGAAGTATTCTCAATTAGATTCATAATCAAATCATTCATCATTGTCATTTTGTAAACCAAAGAAGTCAAAACATGGCAATAGGAAGCACAAATAGGTCAACAGCAAGACCTCATCCAAAAGTCAACCCAATCAATTTCAAAAATCATGAAATAAATCACACTCAATCCTAACATCTAGCATGGTATACATGTAAATTTCATGGCATTTGGATGAGAGGAAGGCAGTCAAGTAAAATCATGAAGTCAAACCAAATTCAAGTAAGCATGATGAAAGTCAACAAGCATGGGTCAACTTCAAAAAATCATATCAATTTGAAAACAGAAGAGAAATGAATGAGATTAACACCAATGCAAAGCTTGAGATGTCTAGTTATCACATATGAAATTTCATGGTCATACAATAAGATTTGAGAATTTCACAAAAGATTTGGCAACATGTATCACATAAAGTCAACAAATGAACAAGCATGGAAGAAAATTCTCAATCAAATGGAAAACAGCAAGATTAATTCCAGGAAAATTCATACACAAACTAGACATGTGGAGGATGGTTCATGCAAAATTTGGGGTCAATTGGATAAGAGGAAGCATGTGAACAAAAATTGGGAAAATACATGATCATGGTATAGCACCAAATGTAACACATAACTTCAAAAATTCAAAGCTCACAAACCACAAATGGGAAATGCATAAAGTCTATATGGAAACAAAGGTCAATGTGTCTAGTTTCACCACAAAAAGTTTCAAAGGCATTGGACATAACATGAGTATTTCACAATTGAAATGGCACAATGTATCATTTTGGCATACATGTTGGGAAATCAATTATCATTTAAAATCCAGCCACTGAAAAATTAATTAAAATTCACAATAAAATAGAGGACACATTCATGAGTTTAATGCAAAAAATCTCACAATTTTTTGAGTTGAAATGAATTAAAAATGAATTATGGAAGTTGAGACATAATTGGAGCAAAACATGAACAAGATAGCATAGCATAAGGTCAAACAGGTGGTCAACGATGGCAGTTTTGTAATATCTGCAGTCACTTATTGAAGTGCTGCGTTTTGGGCAAGGCAAGGAAATGTTCCTATTGGCTCCCAGCCAATGGAACAGTAAACACACCAATGAAATTTCACATTTTCTGTTTTTAGAAACCCTTAGGGTTTATGCAGCCAAGGCATCTCAACATTTTCAAACAAAATCATGAACAACAAATGTAAACAGTACCAGCAAACAAACAATGGCCATGCAACATTAACCAATCCACAGAACAAACATAATCCAAGGGAGAATTCTGGAAATGCTTAGGGTTCTAGAACAACAGCATGGCATTGCAAGCAAAGTCATCATTAATCAAAATACAAACCTCATGGCAAGCAAAACATGGCAATGAAACAGTATGCTCATGCACATCTAAACAGCAACACACCAATACAACATTCAAGCAAAAGTCTGGACAGGATAAGTAGTTTAACAGCAGCATGTCATCATCTCCAACATTCATCAGTCAATCATCAACATGAACAACAACATTAACAAATAATTGTGGCCATGAAACATCTTCAACTAGCAACAAAACAATCATAACCATGGGAGTTTTTTGGACAGATTCATGATTCAAGCATAACAGCAGGGCATTAGCAGCATCAAGTTCATATTTATGATTCATCAACATCAAAAAAAGTTTCAAACACAAACACACAACAGCATAGCATTCAGCAAGCAGTCAACAGCATACCACATAGCTCTCATGGATTTTCTAGGCATGGTTATAAGGTTCAAAACGACAGCACACAAAAACTCGACCAGCAATTACAACAGCATAGCATTTGGCAATGTTCTCATAGCAAGCAATCAACAGCATACAACACAGTCATATGGATTTCAGGGCAATGTTCATGGGGTTTCAACACTGCAGCAGGGTTTAATCAGCATGGCACCAATGTAATCCACGACCTAAAATTCAACCAAGCATCATACAATCATCATGGTAATGAGATACATCATGCAATCATAAGCAACACTGGTGGCCAACACACATGCACATGTACAGGATTTCTGGAAAAAATATATTAAGCTTCAAGAACAGCAGTAACAACATCATCACCAAACATCAATCACCAAATCATGAACAACAACATCCACAATAAAACATGGCCATGAGCATTTATCATCATGCAACCCTAGCTAACAGCAAGACAACATAAGCATGAGGAATTTTTGGACAGAAATAGGGTTCAATACAACAGTGCATTCATCATTCAATGTTCAAACATGGAAATTTCGAAATGTCCAGAAATCCAAATCAAGCATACCACTAGCATCAACACACTTCAAGCATCACAAATATATCATCACTTTTCACTAAATCATTGTAGACAAGCCAAATCGAAGGAAAACATGTTTGGTCATGAAAATGAGAGTTCAGATTTCTCCATCATGGGAGCACCATTTTAAATGAAACAAAATGCATTGAAACCAGCATATAAGGATCTTTCATAAACACATTATGGCATGGCAAAAGGAGAAGGTCGATTACTTACTTGTTTTGGAAGAAAATCGAGCTGCAGTGTTGTTTTGGTGATTATGAATGCAAACAGATGAAGAGAATGTGTTGGAATGATGAATCCTTGGGGCCCTTTAGCTCAGCAAAGCTTGTAACCCTCCAAATCTCCTTTCACCATTGCTATGCTCTTTGAAAACAGACCAAGAAAAGGGCTGTGCAGATGAGGTTTAGTGGTTCCAAAGATCTCACAAAGATGCCTAGGTGAAGAAACAATCCAAGTTGTTCAAGGGTTTCTTGTGTTTCGAGCAGAAAATGCCAATATGCCAAATTGCAAGAATGAGGAGAATGCAGTTTTTCTGTGGTTTCCAAGTTGTGGCTAGGGTTGTGAATCATCAGAAAAATACTTTATATATGTTGTTTAATCTCCACTAATCAAATGGTAAGCTAGCTTAGTTTAAAATGGACCAATTGCAAATTTGCTAATTGTGTACAAATGGAAATGGTGGTGCAAAACTGTACCCGAGTTGGGCTTGGACAGGCTGTACACAGACCAGGTTTTTTGCTGTTTTGCATCTGTTTGTGGTTTACTAACATTGCCTTGCTCAAATGAAACTAATTGTACAATTTGCCAATTTGGAAAATGTGGAAAATGGAGGTGTATGTGCTGGTCGAATGGGCCTTCTAGCAGGCTGCCAATGATCATGTTTTTGCTGTTTGTGGCTGTACATGAGATGCTGTACTTGATTTGCTTTTTATGAAACCATTTGCCAATTTTCAAGTTTTGCGTTTTGGTCCAAAGTGATAGCATAATGGTAGTATGATGATGATTTAAGGCTTGAGACAAGTCACAAATGTGATTTAAAACATTTTCCAATTGGCAAAAATGAGAAAAAGTCCATAAATCAAAAAGTCAACTGTGAGTCAAACTTTGATTTTTAAAGGAATAGGTCCAAAAATGCCATTTTGAATGGTAGGGTTTTGGTGTATGAAATTTATATTTTGGAAAGAGGATGAAAAATGTGGTGTGTAGGAAAAAACCCCACCAAATTTGGCCTTATGGTTTGAGAGATATGGCTCTTTGAAGTTCAAAAATTGGTGAAAATGATTTGATCATATCTTGACAACCACACATGGGATTTGGGAGTTCTTGGACTTTTTGAAAATGGGAAGACAAGATCTTCAACTTTCATGTTGGGCAAAAACTCATTTGAAGCTTGTATCATGATGCAAGTTGAGGATCAAGAAGTTTCTATTTTTGGCAGTTGAAATTACAGGTCCACTTTCTATTTCTGGAAATTTTCTGATTGGCTTCAAATTCTTCCATGATGTTGATTTCCATGACACATGAGGCCTATTAGGACATGAATAAGCTCCTTCAAACCATTTCCATCCATCAGAACCAAAGAATCAACCACAGTTGACCAACTTTGACTTTTCTAGGGTTTTGGACTGACTGTGCACTTCTGATGAACTCCAAACCCTAATTCCTTGAGACCTTGACTTCAAATGATGTCCCAAGTTGTGTGAACTCTTGATTATTGATCATGGTGCCCAAATTCCACAAGAATGGCCACCATCCACTACTTTGACTGACTGTTGACTGTTTAGGGTTTTGACCTGGTTGTGCATTGACTGCTGACCTCTGAGCCTTCCACCCTTGACTTGAACACTTCAAAAAGACCCCCAAGGCATGTGAACTTGTTGGACAAACCCTAGGGCTCTGATTCCTTGAGAAATACCTTTGCTTGATTGATGGACTGATCTCCTGATCAGTTTGACCTAATTCTGGCTTGCTTGCTCTTGAGGCAACTGTGGACTATGCAAATGCTATGCAATGTACCAATGATATGCTATGACTTAATATGAAATGGTATGTATAATGATAGGCGCAAATTTGAGGTGCTACACACGTCTATTTTGCTTTCATCATGCATTAACTTTCAATTCCAAGTGGAATTGGGCCCTCCATGCGCCTGTACAGGCCCATGCATGGAGGCCCTTTCCGTTCATGCAAACTTTTGTTCATGCATTTCAGCTGGCTTCTCCTATAAATACCATGCCTATGCTCTTCAATTCTTCAACCTTAAGGCGCCCCAATTGCTGCTAAACTGAAATCCTATCCATCACTAAAGGAACTAATTCATTTTTCTTCAAATTTTTCAGATCTGAATTTTGATTTCATTGATCAATTTTCAGATCTCAAAGTTCCTAAACCTTCTCTCCTTGATCCATAGTGTCTACTGTAAGCAAAAGCATCTAAGGATTGTGACTCAAAGCCTTGCAAATCAAAGGTTTACTTCAACTGTTATTTGCTTCGAATCAGCTTGTATAGTACTTTATTCTCATTATTGTTGTGTGATCTGAAGTCCTCTGCATAGAGGCAACATTGCTATGCTTTCAATTTTTGAAAATCATGAAGCTCATATGAACACCACAGAATTTCGACTTCTGATTTCTCTCAATATAGAGATCTAGAATGGAATTGAATGGTACAAGGGTGATGTACATCACCCCAGCTCTCGATTGATGCTTGGATCGTGCCATTTGGTTACCATTTTTATTTCTGCAACTTTGGACATGGCCGGAAGTTGGCCAGAGAAGACGGTGGCGCTGGCCACCGTCTGGTTCCCAGATTTGATCTGGAGCGTCCATCTCTATTTCCAGATTCAATCATACATGTCCAATGTTATGACCTTTTATTAGGCTTGGTGTGTTTCAGTTGGCCAAGGTACATGGTGAACGCGCGCTTCCAAGCCGTGTGATGATCCACGTCAATTAGTGAATCACCATCAGACGACCCACGCTTTTTCCTTATTTCTATTTTCTGTTTTTATTTTCATTTTATTATTTTAATTCCATTTCATTTTAAAAATTCATATCTCTCTCATTATTAGTCCAAAAATTATGGGACCAATTTCATTCTTCTCCTTTTAATTTCTACTTTCTAAAAATGATTTTTAATATTATTTGTTTTGTCATTTGATACTTTTTAGTAATTTTCTCTTTTCTGGTTATTTTTAATTCATTTAAAATAGTTTTTGATATTCAAAAAATACAAAAATATTGTTCTAACCTCTTTGAATGATGATAGATTTATGAAAAATATTCTCATCAATTTATTAATTTATTTGAGATTTTAATTCAATTAGGTTATTTTTATGCATTTGTAATTGATTTAAAATAGTTTCTGACTTTTAAAAATGCTGAAATTTTTTGTCAAACTTTGTTTGACCTTGTTGAACTTGGGATAATTTAATTGGACTTTTCAAAGTTGATTTGAAGTAAGTTTGAAGTTTGACCTTTCTTTATTATTTTAATTCAAGTTTTATTTTAATATTAAAAAGTGCCAAAAATATTTTATTTGTTTCTTGACTTCTACTTTTCATTTTGCTTCTGTTTTCTATTGTTTGACCTTGATCTTCTCTATCTTTGGTTAATACTTGTTGATTAGTACATACCATTTGTAATTCCCCAAAATTTACCCTTCATTTTTCCTGGAAGCATACGCTTTACACCTCATGCATGTATTTATTTTTAGGTCATTTAACATTAGATACATTGCATTTCATCATGTCAATTAGAATCAGATTCAAGAAACTTTATTTAAAAAAAATAATAAAATAAATAAATAAATAAATAAATAAAAGAAAAAATCTCAGACTTGGACATCTCTCAAAAGCCCACTAAGCTACCAATATTAGGCTATAAATACTAGAAATTCAGTGAAACAAATATATTCTATTCCTATTACCCTGTCTGGGAAAAAGATAGTGAGAGAAGAACCCTGGGGAAAAAGATAGTGAGAGAAGAGCTAACAGAGTTCAGAGCAACCTCCAAACCCTGAAGGGAACTCAACTGCACAGAATCACCTCTGCCTCACATAAACCCTAAAGATTGTTTTGTAAACCTCACGGGTGCAACTAAATTTCAATCAAGCTCTCCAATCAGGTTTTCCATATTCCCATTATTTTACGCCTTCAATTTGAATGTTCTAAATGTGTGATGTATTATGTATGAATGTATAAATAATGCCTTGAATGCTTAATCGTTTAATTTCTGAAGTGTATGCCACAGGGTTTGAGGTTTCTGAAACCATACTGTTATCCATGAAAAATCATATTGTTTTGCTCTAATCTGATTTACGTTTGTCATAGCATGTTTTCTCCTAATCCTTATCTTGTTTCACTAACCCTTTTGTTGAGTTTTTGTGAAGGCTCACATGACTTTTGCAGGGATAACTCGCTGGATATTCCACTCTGCTTGTGGGATACCATTTGGGAGATTTATTCTGATTGCCTTGTGGGCACATTTACTTTATACATGTTTGTTTTGTATGTGTTCGTATCCCCGCAGGTAGCGCGGTTCCTTCGTCAAGGACTTCCTTTTTGCATGATCATCCCAAACCCTAACCCTTCATTGATTTTTCTTCTTCTAAACACACGTTTACTCCTTTTACTACAGGTGAGTAAGTCTCCAAAGGTCGAGCATCCGGTAGATTGCATAGTAACGTCGTTCGTCCAAAACCCAATTCATAACCCCGTAGTTAGCCGAACTACGGCTTGCTCTGATTCTCATTCCAGATGAGATACGTAGGCATAAGACGCTCTTAGCGAGCACAATTACCCTTAACCCCTAGGTAGCCGATCTACGGAGACTCTGATTCTCATATTCAGATGAGATACGTATGCAGTGGATGCGACATCCACGCGAGTCATTTTCTTTTGACCCCTTTTTAGTAAATAACACATTAGATAAACTCACACCCTTTAGACAAGAACTACAAAAGTGGATCCCGTAGAGTACTACGGATGCGTAGGGGTGCTAATACCTTCCCTTCGCATAACCGACTCCCGAACCCAAGATTTGGTTGCGAGACCCCGTCTTGTCCTTTCCTTTTTCCAGGTTTACTTCGAGCGTTTCCTTTTCCCTCCTTTGGGATAAATAACGCACGGTGGAGACTCTTCTGTCATTTTCTTTCGCCGGTTGTTTTTTCGCACACTGTATTTTTCAGGTTGCGACACCATTTCCATTAATGCACTTTAATTCTTCATCTTCTTCTTCTTCTTCTTCTTCTTCTTCTTCTTTCTTTTTCTTTTTTGATCAATGAGTTAAAGATTGATGGTTAGCATTGATACATGGAGGTTTAACCTTCCTTGATTCAAATCTAATTCATCTTGATCATGTATCAAGTGAATGGCTTTGCATTAAGGATAGGTTGCTTCCTAAATCATGCAAAGGACCTAAACCAATACAAGATCATTTCTCATCTTCTTTTTTGGCATGGCAAGTTGTAGGAGCTTGATTCACTAATCAAGATCTCTAACTTGTGTTGTTGCCTACATTATTATTGACCGGCCTCAGATAGTTATGACTTCTACATAAGTCCAATTACAATTGCTTAACATAGCACTAAATTGCCTTATGGCACACTAACTCTAACACTAACCATTAACCATTAACATTTACTTCTTGCTCTTTACATTTATGCAATTTACTATTCTTGTACATATTATTCATTTGCTTTTTCCTTTGCTCATTTGAGCACATGTTTATGTTAATGCAATTTGCCTTTTGCTCACTTTAGCACATAATTGTGTATATATCATTATGCTTGTGTTTTGTTTTGTTTGTTGTGGACCAAATGCAAAAATGGAGAAATGGACTTAGTTTCTAGGACATTCCCTATGCAAAATGGAGTAAAAAGGACCTTGATATTGAAAATGGATTAGAAGGACCAAACCTCTAAACTCACTCTTGTCCATTCTTGATTTGCTTCATAAAACTCTTTGATGTGTGTGCTCTTGTGCTAGGGAATCCTATGAGAGATCAAATTGAAGAACCATTGCCATGTTCATCCAAAGTGAAAGATGCAAGAGCCATTTGGGGATCTTCTAAGAATCTTGTTTGATTACGTTGATTGCTTGAGCTTACAATTATTTTGCTTGCATATTCCTAAGGATGGGAGCTACTTGGATCATCAATATGATCTCAAGAGAGGAACTCCATTTGTGGTCTTGTTTCTTATCCCTTATCTCTTGTATGATTAGGACTTTAGCCATTCTTCTTCTTCCCTCCACTCTAACCCAAGCCAAAACTTTTGTGCAAACATTTAATACTTCTTTTCAAGCATTAGAAACCTAAGCCTTATGCTTTTGATTTTCAAACTTTCTTTTCATAACACTTATTTTGAATTGAACTTTAAGTCAACTTTGACCATACTTTGTAAATACTTTTCGTTGGTAAATATAACTCATTCAAATACTTTTGTGGTTTCAATGGCCACTTTCTTAATCAAAACCTTTTCATAACCTTTAGCTATTCGGTTTGAGTTATCCTTGAGGTAGATGTAATACTCACATATATCCTTAGTGATGGACAATGAGCCTTCCATGCTTATTATAGGGTTAACCCCTCACTAGCATGTTGAAGCTATCCTCACATGGTGGATTTGTGGTTTTAGGTTGAGTTTTCTCCATTGGATAACAAAAGACCTTAAGGCTTTTGGACCAATCAATTCACCAACTTATTTTGAGATTTTTACACCGAAGTACGAGGTTTTGATCCTAATCTTTTTTAAGATGGTACATAGGCAATGGGTTTATCCATCCAAACACAAATTGTAATTAACTTGTATATTCTCTTCTCATCTCTTCAATCATGTTTGCACAAACAAATTTTCACAAAATACCGACCTTACAACAAGTGTGAAAAGGGCTCCCTAGGAGTACCTAGGATGTTTTGGGTGCTTAAAACCTTCCCATTGCATAACCAACCCCCTTACCCTGATCTCTGACATTTTTACTAGTTTTTGTTTTGATAAAACTTTTAGGTTTTTGTTCGCTTTCTAACCATTCCTTTGGATAAATAGAAGTGCGGCGGCGACTCGACTTGTATGGTTTACCTTGGATTTAGTCAATATCTCTAATGGTAACGAATACCCCGCTACACCTGCTCAACTCATAATATGGATCCAACATAATAGACGTAGATGTTTGTAAATGGTCTCAAAATAAAAACCAAACAGTTGATTGATACCGCAACCGGTGGCTCAACAAATTTCTCAACAGTCACCGGTATCAAAAAGATCATTGAAGCAATTGCTGCTAATGAGCACTTGGAGCTGTACGACAGATGTGTAAGTAAACCGGAAGGGGTTATCGAGTTGAAGCTGGAAACCAATAGAATCTGTATAGAAGATTCTATAGCCGCTGAATGCGATGAATATAGGTACCCAACAATGAAAGAAGTGGTTCGGAAATAAGTGGTGAAATTGTTAGAGGCATATCTTATCTACCCTATATCTGACAGCCCATGGGTGAGTCCGGTGCATGTGGTCCCCAAAAAGGGAGGGACCACTGTCATAAGAAACGAGAAGAATGAGTTAATCCCTACAAGGATAGTTACAGGTTAACGCATGTGTATTGACTATAGGAGGTTAAAAATCGCGACTAGAAAGGACCATTTCCCGTTGCCATTCATTGATCAAATGTTGGAAAGGCTAGCCAGTCACGACTACTACTATTTTCTAGATGGATACTCCAGATATAATCAGATTGTTGTTGCTCCGGAAGAACAAGAGAAGACAAAATTCACATGCCCTTATGGTGTATTTGCATAGAGAAGAATTCCATTCGGGATGTGTAATGCTCCATCCACTTTCCAACATTGCATGACTTCCATTTTCGCTGACATGCTTGAAAATCATATGGAAGTATTCATGGGTGACTTTTCGTTCTTTGGATCCTCGTTTGATAACTGTTTAACTAGCCTTTCTCTTGTTTTAGACAGGTGCCAGAAAATAAATTTAAATGTGAACTGGGAGAAATGTCATTTCATGGTGCGAGAAGGAATAGTCTTGGATCATAAAATTTCCTACAAGGGAATTAAAGTCGACCAAGCAAAAGTGGAGGTGATATCTAAACTCCCGCCTTCGATTAACGAGAAAGGTATCAGGAGTTTCTTAGGACACACGGGTTTTTACCACAGGTTCATAAGAGATTTCTCTAAAATATCCAAACCACTGACCACTCTATTGTTCAAGGATAAGGCTTTTGCGTTTGACGAAGAATGCACCACAACTTTTGAGACATTGAAAAACAAATTAGTATCAACACCAATTGTTATTGCCCTAGATTGGTCTCTCCTGTTTGAGATCATGTGCGATGCTAGTGATATTGCTGTAGGGGCAGTTCTAGGACAACAGAGAGAGAAGTTGCTACATGTTATTTACTAAGCTAGTCATGTGCTAAACCTTGCACAGATGAACTATGCAACTATTGAGAAGGAGTTATTGGTCGTGGTTTATGCATTTGACAAATTCCGGAAATACTTGTTAGGATCGAAGGTTTTCGTTTATACTGACCATGCTGATTTGAAATATTTATTTTCTAAACAGGATTCTAAGCCAAGGCTTCTGAGGTGGATCTTA